>NC_133475.1:19062405-19101430 GCF_025370935.1 Choristoneura fumiferana | reverse complement strand
TTTTCCACCGAACATACCACAAGCTGTTTCAGACCCAATAAAAAAAGTCCGAATTTCTAACAAAATATCTGATACTGGCCATTAGACTTGGCTGTATACGACTTGAGCCAACATTTTCATGGCTTTTTTAACTTTAAAAAAAATTGTGACTGATTTATTATTGTCGAGCTAGCGCGCCTGCAATCTTTTTAACTTTTTAATTTTTCACTGACCATAAACTATGCACTTCACCTTCTGATATGTAAAGAATAATGTCAAACTTTTACGGTCATTTTTGAGATAAGAAAGTATAAGCCCTTTTCTTAAAAGCCTCGATGTCAACTATTCGTAATTCTGATGTCATGCAATAATATGGTATCATCGAGCGACCTATGAGGTAATATGAAGCTAGATAGACATAACACAACACAAGACAGAAACAACAACGTAATCTAACCGTGTTAAGGCTTGTTAGAATCCCACTAATATTATAAATGCGAAAGTTTGTAAGTCTGTTTGTTTGTTACCTTTTCACGCCTAAACCGCTGAACCGATTTGAATGAAATTAAGTATAATAAGAGATATTAACAGATAGTTTGAGTCCCGGGGAAGGACATAGGATAGTTATTATCCCGAAAAATTGCATAACTAGTTCCCGCGGAATTGCGATATAGGAATTCTACGGGGACAGAGTCGCGGGCACCAGCTAGTAGTCTTTATTATAATCTTCTTTTCTAAGTCGCTACACTCTTCATAGAGTGGTCGTGGTCGTAAGTTGAGAACCAGTAGTAAATTTTTATGACGACTTTCTTGGGAAATAAAAATTGTTGGTCCTTCCAGAGTCAAAATGCGGAGAGGTCCCAATGACTCAATGGGCCGGCCAGGCGTGTCTTCGTCAGACACCCCTCCCACTCCCCGTGGGCTTGGTGGTGATCCAGCACACCGTGTACGGAGCGTGTGCGTCAGACGAGGAGTGCGCAGCCGTCGCGAAAGCCATCCGGAACTATCATATGAAGCAGGGATATGACGACATCGGACAATCGTAAGTTAGTCAATCAAAATCAAAGTATCTTTAATTTAGGCAAGTAGTTATTAATGAGAAAAAAATCCACCACTGGTATTTAACTCCATCTACGGTTTAATCCGGACGACCGATCTTAGCACTGGCTGAAACTTAAAAACACGCGTTTTGCCAGAGATAAGACCAAACTAAATTCATTTTGCGCTCCCGAAATCCTCATATCATATACACATTATTGTGTAGTATATTCTCATCAAAATCGTTGGAGCTGTTCACCGAGGTAATTCGCTTGGCTACTACATCTGTGACCCTCGTTCTTCTACGTGTCTCCTCATTTCGATACAGTAGAAAAACCCCAAGTACAGCTCTCTCCATAGCTCGCGGAGCAACTCAGAGCCTATTTATTGTTTTCTTGTGTTAGTTTCACCACTTTCCGCTCACTAATATTATAAATGTGAAAGCTTGTAGGTAAGTCTGTTTGTTTGTTTATTTGTTTTTTACTTCATCACGTCTAAACCGCTGAATCGATTTAGATTAAATTCAGTATTCAGATAGACAGAGTCCCGGGGATATGGGATAGTTTTTATCCCGGAAAATTGCATAGTTCCCGCGGGAAAACCGAATTCTACGCGGACAGAGTCGCGGGTAATGGCTAGTTAAAAAATAATCTTCCTCGTTACAGGTTCCTTGTGGGAGGCAACGGGGAGGTATACGAGGGCGCGGGGTGGCGGCGGGTTGGTGCCCACACGCGAGGCCTGAACAACCGCTCCGTCGCTTTGTCATTCATGGGGGACTTCAGAGGTAAAGCCTGTGGAAGACAGTCATCATCATCATCTTCTCAGCCGTAAGACGTCCACTGTTGGACATAGGCCTCCCCTAGTTGCAGGATAATATATTGAAGCCCAAGGTCGGACTTGGCTAGTTTGCATACATGAATTTTATTATATCACCTTAATCTTTTTTATTTTTTTATTTTATCAGCTTCGCAAGTTGCAAAGCTGTAAGTTCTTGTTTTGTTCTTCCGAAAATTTGGTTTGCTGGTAGAAACTAGCCATCGAACATAGGGATCTTCTATGACTGTTTTAGTAGGTATTTAACAGTAGCATAGCGTCAGATATTTCCAACTTAAAGCCCAAGCGAAGATCGCTTCCATCTTTCACAAGTCCGTCCGCGGCTACGCTCAAGGACTATCAATGCTAGAAAGCTATAATTTTGCACGGATATATATGTAAACTATGCCGACCAAATGGTACAATAAAAAACTAAAAAAAAGGTTTCTAGGGTACCTCCCATAGACGTAAAGTGTGAGTGTTTTTTTTCTCATCCAACCCTACAGTGTGGGGTATCGTTGAAGAGGTCTTTTAAAACCAGTAGGGGTTTGCTAGGACGATTTTTCGATTCATTGATTTTTTTTGTGAAATATTCAACTTTAAAGTGCACATTTTCATTCAAATCGAGCGTACTTAATA
Source organism: Choristoneura fumiferana (assembly GCF_025370935.1). Classification (NCBI taxonomy): domain Eukaryota; kingdom Metazoa; phylum Arthropoda; class Insecta; order Lepidoptera; family Tortricidae; genus Choristoneura; species Choristoneura fumiferana. The sequence goes on along the minus strand of NC_133475.1, from coordinate 19,098,961 downwards.
ATAATTCGTATATGAGAACTAGCGTAGTCACACCTTAGGTTTCAATATATTATCCTAAGTTATAAGAAGAAATGTTATTTTATGTAGTTATAAAATATTTTATGTTGTTATAAATAAATTTCAGAACTGACCATTGAACTTGACACCCAATGAGATCTCACTTCTTATGTCGTTAAAGTCAACAATCAAGGCCTATATTGAACTTGGCTTTCATTTAGATCTCACTTCTTATGTCGTTAAAGTCAACAATCAAGGCTTATATTGAACTTGGCTCTCATTTAGATCTCAGTTCTTATGTCGTTAAAGTCAACAATCAAGGCTTATATTGAACTTGGCTCCCATTTAGATCTCACTTCTTATGTCGTTAAAGTCAATAATCAAGGCTTATATTGAACTTGACACCCAATGAGATCTCACTTCTTATGTCGTTAAAGTCAACAATCAAGGCTTATATTGAACTTGGCTCCCATTTAGATCTCACTTCTTATGTCGTTAAAGTCAATAATCAAGGCTTATATTAAACTTGGCTCTCATTTCAAATTTATTTGATAAAATTATTGTTTCTTATTTATTCGGAAAAATAAGGTACCAGTTTTTTCATAATAACAAAAAGCTCTGTTTTTACAAAGCAATTCCACGAACAAATGATATTAACATTTCAATTTAAGATAAGGGACTTATTTCATAGACAACGGTTTCGTAGAATTTCGTTTAATATATTTTTACAAGCTTTTATTTAGTTTCACCTGTCTTGCTGTCTGTCTGTAATCAAATATTGCAAGTTAAATTTGACCGACTTACAGTAGTCAGATTAACTTGATATTTAGAATACTTAGTTATGTAAATTGCGTGACAATACAATAATCTAGTAGTGAAATCCTGGTAGTCCAGCTAGGATCGTCTCCGAAAGACGGAACTCTTCAACGGTTAATAGCATCCACTTGAAATTTGCTATACAAATATAGTTTGGGTGACAATTCAAGTACAGTTAACAAAAAGTACAGTCAGCAAAAAAAGCTTGTATTTAAAATGAAATTTTTATGGTTGGGTTATTTTCTCATGTTGTCATTTCAATACCTATACATAACTAATTATAATATAATAACAAATCAAAATATTCTTTATACTTGTGCTATTTAGTAAATACAATCCTATTTCCTAAAAAAATAATCCTAAAACCTTGGCCTCAAACTACTATTTTCATACCAAATTCCATATATAAATAAGTTCAAAGGTAGTGTGAAGATGTCATCATCCATCATCCTAGCCTATATACGTCCCACTGCTGGGCACAGGCCTCCTCTCAGAACAAGAGGGCTTGGGCTATAGTTCCCACGCGGGCCCAGTGCGGATTGGGAACTTCACACGCACCATTGAATTGCTTCGCAGGTTTGTGCAGGTTTCCTCACGATGTTTTCCTTCACCGCAAAGCTCGTGGTAAATTTCAAATGTAATTACGCACATGAATTTGGAAAAACTCAGAGGTGCTAGCCGGGGTTTGAACCCACGACCCTCTGTTTGAGTGTGAAGATGTAACATACAGAAATTGTCGCATTTATAATATTAGTATATAGACTAGTATGATTTTTTTTAATTCAAATGGTTTCATACAAAGTAGAAAAGTCTTCAATTTATTCAATTTAATTGTAGTCACTGGCTGGACTCAATCTTCAGGATTTGAATGCTGCGAGAGGCAATCTAGTCCAAACAGCTTAATAAAAAAACGATTTATCCGCAGGCTTCAGACGCAGTCTGGAAAATGTCAGGGAGAGCAATTTGTGGTTTCTATATCATTATCAATATCAATATCATTATCATTCAAATAAGTAAATAAATAATTCACTCAGCTTTTTTTATTTCCTTCACGTTATTAAACAAATTAATATATTAATATAGTTTATTATTAAAAAAGCCGCGGTGGCCTAGTGGTTTGACCTATCGCCTCTCAAGCAGGGTCGTGGGTTCAAACCCCGGCTTGCACCTCTGAGTTTTTCGAAATTCACGTGCGGAATTACATTTGAAATTTACCACAAGCTTTGCGGTGTAGGAAAACATCGTGAGGAAACCTGCACAAACCTGCGAAGCAATTCAATGGTGCGTGTGAAGTTACCAATCCGCACCGGGCCCGCGTGGGAACTATCGCCCAAGCCCTCTTGTTCTGAGAGGAGGCTTGTGCCCAGCAATGGGACGTAGTAGGCTGGGATGATGAGTTTATTATATCGCTTAAATTACCTATTTGTTTGTTTGAAGATTATAAGATTTTCTAAAATTTCTTGGCCTATTTATTTTATTAAACTAGCCAAGTGAAATCTTAAGCTTGCATTGCATCCTAAGGAAAATAACTTGGCGCCTTTATACAGTGTGTTATCAATAGCCAGGCTTTTTTAAGGGAGGTTAAAGTAACGTATTTCTGTAACTTGACCATGATATTAATTTAATTTAAATTTATTTAATTAATTAACAAAAACTCAGGCTTTGTTAACTTTCTAACTAAATTATAAATGCCAGCAATGTACAGCAAAGTAACTTGACACGTATGTGTAAATGACGGCCGACAGATACTTTGATTATTACTTGTCAATTGCTAGCTGCCGGTAACACACTGTAGATCTCAACTACAACTTTTTTTTTTCGACAGGATGGCAAACGAGCAAGTGGGTCTCCTGATGGTAAAAGATCACCTCCGCCCATAACCATCTGCAACACCCCTATCGCAGATGCGTTGCCAACCTAGAGGCCTAAGATGGGAGACCTCAAGTGCCAGTAATTTCACCGGCTGTCTTACTCTCCACGCCGAAACACAACAGTGCAAGCACTGATGCTTCACGGCAGGATTAGCGAGCAAGATGGTGGTAGCAATCCGGGCGGACCTTGCACAAGGTCCTACCACCTGCAAAACAACTACAACTTGGCTCTCATTTCACAATTGTGTTGGTTTTTGATGAGATTGAATTTTTATTGATTAATTAATAAATAAATAAAGTAAAATAATTTCCTTGCTCACCCGCGACCTTACGATAGCTAAGCTTATGCAAAATATGCGTGTTCATGCAGATCCTCCACCTCCACACTGTAAGAACACACACAAATCACACAAACCCATCTATCACCACCACCACACTACACTGACGCGTTTCGAACTCAAACAGAGCTCATCTTCAGAGAGACACAACCGTACACCATGCCACCAGTTGTTAGACTCACAACAACTGGTCTAACAACTGGTGGCATGGTGTACGGTTGTGTCACTCTGAAGATGAGCTCTGTTTGAGTTCGAAACGCGTCAGTGTAGTGTGGTGGTGGTGATAGATGGGTTTGTGTGATTTGTGTGTGTTCTTACAGTGTGGAGGTGGAGGATCTGCATGAACACGCATATTTTGCATAAGCTTAGCTATCGTAAGGTCGCGGGTGAGCAAGGAAATTATTTTACTTCATTGATATGGACATCCGCAAAGTAACGCCTGATTCAATAAATTATTTAATAAATAAATTTCAGAAACCCTACCAACACCCCAAGCTTTGCAAGCTGCGAAAGACTTTCTTGCCTGTGCTTCGGAAAACAAGCTGCTAAGAGAAGACTACCGTCTTGTCGGCCATCGGCAGGTATCGCAGACTGAGAGTCCCGGCGCCGCCCTGCAAAAGGAAATCACGACGTGGCCCCATTGGCTGGAGATGGCTAATATATAGTTTCATTGTTTAATTGTTAAATTATTCTTTGAAAAAATTATACGACTGATTATACAATACAATACAATAACTCTTTATTGAACACCAATACATAATAAGCAGTACAGAAACCAGGTATACAGAGATTTTTCAAGGTAAGCAATAGGCAGCCTTATCGCTTCAGAGCGATTTCTTCCAGGTAGCTTTTATAGTAGGGTATGAATGAATTTTAGGGTAGGAATGAATTTTAGCAGGTGGTGCAATTTACAGTTGATTAGATTATAGTAATTTTTTTTTCTTTATATTATTATAGGCTCAGGAATGCATGGTTTAAGTTTGTAATGTACTAGCGCACATCCTGTATAAACACAAGTTTTAAGATATTACAAATAGCTCTACCGATTGCGGCAAAATTGGCGTCAAAAATCGATCTAGCTGCCGCTAAACTCTGGAAAACTACGTTGTTCTTTGATTAACACAATCTATTTCCTAAATTTTTTCTAATATTATAAATGTGGAAGTGAGTTTGTTTCTTTGTTCCGCTTTCACGTCTTATATATATATATATATATAGCTCTCCTGGCCGATTTCGGCTACAGCGACTGCTAAAACTATTGCACGAGAGGGCTAAGGTTGTTCGCCCGTTCATGTGCCCTTCAACGACTGCAATAGCCAATTTTATTCAAAAACGTGCGCATATAGTGGCAGCACGTAAGGATACCGTCAACGTAGTGGTACCGTAAACTGCTTCAACTTTGCCCTCTGGCCCTAACATTGCCTGATTCGATTTAGAGTCGGTAACTCAGCACCCTTTAGGTTTTAAACTTTTATCCCCCCGTAATAATAATTCTCGTGTAGATAAAAGTTTAAAACCTATAAGAGTGCTAAGTTATCGACTCTAAATCAAATCAGGCAATGTTGGGGCCAGAGGGCAAAGTTGAAGTACTTTACGGTAAGAGATGGCTGAGGATGACCCGGCCTTGATAGCATCCAGCTCGGACATGAAACTCGATGATTGTTTCACGTCTTAACTTCATATCTTGCATACTTCAGATTGGAAGACCAGAATAAATAACAGGATACCTTTAATCCCGGGAAAATGAGTTGTTACCGCGGTGAGCGATTAACGAATTCATCGCAGCCGAAGTCATGGACATCAGCTTCTACTTTTGTAACTTTTTGTATGTTAAGTACACTTCTGAGCAAATGTTTTTCCTTGATTGACTACGTAAAGCTCTATAAGGAAAACGACGTTATTTTTGCAGTCGGAGAGTGTAAGTGGCCGACAGTAAAGCGTCGTTATGACAAGAGCTAATGACACACAGCTTACATGAACATGACTCACAATCTTTTTGACCCTCTTTTGTTATGCTTCCCTATCTCCTTTATTACGTAAAAAGATTTGTGCGAATGAAGCGAGCTTGAAAAAATAGATATATGGTGCACAATAAATAATAAAGGATGTTTCCTACAACACGAGCAAATAATTAAAACATAGATCTTAAGTGCTCGTCAAACTGAACAACATTAGTCTTTAGATTTTCCCTTTTTCATACAAATATGTCGTATTTTTACGACCGCGAAAATTGTAAAAATGCTTCATTACATCGAAGTTAACTTTGGTAGTTTAAGGAAATTGCGAGCACTCAAAGAGAAGGACTCCTTCTTAACAATTTTCTGATTGAAAGATAGGCACGTTTGGTTTTGACACAAATTGTCATACTAATACGACTACAAGACGAGTACCTTCTATGAGGGTTGGTACTGAAAGTCAGAATGCAATGTTTATTTATTTATTTATTTATTTATTAACTTTGGCACACAAAACAAATTGTAAATATGCGGTACAGTAATGAAAATAATTAAGGCAAGAGATCATTTACAATTCAAACTATGTGTACACATCATGAAAAGAGTGATACAATTAAAACTTAAAGAAAAGAAAAGTATCAATATTAATATTAATGTTTGTAAGAATATAAAAAAATCAAGTCATTTATTCAGTAAATTGTTTGTCATAACTCTTTTTTTCTCTAAATCCAATAATTATTCAGAATGGTTATAAAATGAACCTACAGTTTTCTATTGGGTGACCATTTAACAATTTCAGAAAAAAAACTGTTTCATTGGGAATAAAATATGACAAACAATAATTCTGACAACCATTACATTATGACGTGCGAAAATTATGTGAGCTTTGGCGCGCCCCTTCTGGATGAACCTCATGTCTGTGGTCTAGGCTATTATAACGTGCAAATATGTCTGTGACCGCTACCGATTGTTTTAGGGTTTATGTGAGGTGAACGACCTGAAGATAGACAGTGTAGCATGACAATAAAATAATTTCTAGACATTCACCGTTTACCGCGTATATTATTACTGGGGTCACGCCGTTTTGTCACCAAATCAGTTTTAAATAATATTGATTATAAATATGTATGTTAGTCTGTAAGGTATTTATTGTATGTTCCAAGTTGCCCGAAATCAATGAATTAATTATTATTATTATTATATCTTTATTCAAAATGTTAAAGAATCTACCACCGGTTCGGAAACACTCACACACACATACACACAGACTCTATCACCCATAACTAAGCCACAGTTTTAAGACATCTGTTGGCAATACCAAGCAAATATAAGGAAGTTGTTCTTTTTACCCATTCATTCACTTCCGCATTCACGGTGTAATTAAAGTCATTCATTCACTCTCTCTTTCTCCGTTCATCTATGGAAACGTGTAAATATGCTATCAAAGAAATAAATCTCTATTTTTATTAGAATCAGTGATTTTTATTATATTATTAGGGAAACATAAAGACGCCCAACAACATCTTTGAAATCAAATCCTTTCCTTCAGACCTAGAAAATAGAAAACAAAATTTGAAACAGTATGTTACTTCCAAAGGTGGGATTTCCCATTGCCCTTTAAGACAAAAGGTGTAAAGTTAATCAATTATGTATTCGACACTTTGGTCTTGAACGCGAGCGCATACATTCATAACCTGAGTGTCATTTACGTCAACACATAAACGTCGCGTGATCTGCAAATTCCCAACACGTATTTGCAAAGGTTACCAGGTTCAAAATGTTGTGGATTCCTTTTCCGTTAAGATAGGTAGGGCTGCTAGATTTGTCGGTAACCGGGAACTCTCTAACCGGCTTGATCCTCTGGTAATGCGGAGGGATGTTGCATCTCTCTGCATCTTGTAGGTACCGCATAATATATCATGGGGAGTGTTCAGATGAATTATTTGGATTGTTGCCTGCAGCTAGGTTTCACTACCGTACTTCGCGCAGTCGTCAGTAATTTCATCCTCACCACCTTGATGATTGGCAATCTAGCACCGTTCGCTTTAAGCAAATCTTTTTTCCACGCACGACTAAAGTATGGAACCAGCTTCCTAGGACAGTATTTTCGGCGCGGTACAACTTAGGGGTCTTTAAAAAACGAGCCTATGAGTCTCTCAGAGGGCCGGCAACGCACCTTTGATACCCCTCGTGTTGACAGGTGTCCATGGGCGGCGGTGATTGCTTCCCATCAGGTGACGCTCATGCCTGTTTACCCCCTCTTATATAAAAAAAGATATAGAAACGGATAATATAATAGCACTCACAATTGACGGTCGCTTTTTAACCGACTTCAAAAAAGGAGGTTATCAATTCCCAATGTGCTAATTTGCTGTCACTGCTGTCAATTTTTTTTTAAATTATCGATGAGGTCATTTTTTGTCTTTGATTTGTCAAAATTGCCAACATAACGCGTCTAATCCGTCTATCAGCAGCTCAACAACTAGCAGACTGCTAGCAAGCGTTTATGAATCATACTTCTTGACAACCGTCTATTAAGCTTAATCAGTCTGCTAAGTAACAGACCGATCAAACCTCAATTAAGGTTTTTTTATGAATAAGGCTGTTAGAGACTTACAGCCTTATTCATAAAAAGTTAGAGCCTCCTTGAAGGCTCCTTGAAGGCCCGATGCTAAAAAACGTGATTCATAAACGTCTGTTAGCGCTAATCAGTCGATCAAGGCTCTGCTAAAGTTAGAGGACCGTAGACCCTCCTTTATCTCCCTGCTAAGTCACAAAATGGCCGCCACAAGTTTGAACAGCTGACTCTGACAAGAGCAAAAAACCATACCGAAGATATTTTTAGTGAAGGGTAAAGTTACGCAAAGATTAAAAAAAAACAGGAAAAATTATTTTCAGGAATTTGTATTTAAAAATCCTCTAAAATTACTGCTACTTTACTACTTTACTAACAATAAATAACATCGACATCGTGAGAGTAGCGGGAAACCGGTGGATGCAAGTGGCAAGTTGTCGTTCATTGTGGCGTTCTAAGGGGGAGGCCTTTGTCCAGCAGTGGACGTCTTCGGGCTGATGATGATGATGATGATGATGAACAATAAATAAGAGAAAAATTTTCCTGCTAATTTGCTGTCACTGCTGTCAATTTTTTTTTAAATTATCGATGAGGTCATTTTTTGTCTTTGATTTGTCAAAATTGCCAACATAACGCGTCTAATCCGTCTATCAGCAGCTCAACAACTAGCAGACTGCTAGCAAGCGTTTATGAATCATACTTCTTGACAACCGTCTAACAAGCTTAATCAGTCTGCTAAGTAAGAGACCGATCAAACCTCAATTAAGGATTTTTTATGAATAAGGCTGTTAGGTTTTAACTTGGAAATACAGACATGGAAGCGAATTACATTCCTCAGCAGTTCGCACTAGGAAAAAATATTTGTTTGTTGGGTTATAAACAGTCATACACAATTAACCTAGTCTCGATTTGAGATGACACTATGTTTTCGGCTTTCGCTGACTTTGCATTAAATATTGCAATAATACATAGGTACAGTCATCAGCACCAATATCGGATACAACAAGCGTGCATAAATATCTGATACGACTCTATTTCTAGGGCCGGAAGGACGTGTCAGATATTTTTGCACGCTCCGCTGTGGCAGATATTAATGCTGGTGACTGTACTCGTAGTGTAATTCCGCCCGTCTCACATTTGACAAGTGCCCCTAGTGTAAGTTTTAGGTTACAAAATACGTCTCGATCGCGTTCGCGTAAGATCTCAATTTGTATGGGAACACGAACATCGCAAACGTTCCGCTAGAGGCGCTGTTCGTGTTTCCATACAAATTGAGATTTAATCTTCCAATCAGTATCATTTAGGATAGAAGTGAATTTGTGAAACAATATTACTGTATTTATCGTTATTACATATTATATATATACCTCGTTGAGTTTCTTGCCGGATTCTTCTCAGCAGAGGTTTTTCCGAACCGGTGGTAGATTTTTTTTGACATTCATAAGTGCTTGTTGTAGCCTAAATTGAATAAAGATATTTTGACTTTGACTTTGACTTTGACTTTGTGCAATGTATTTACGTGGGCTGTGGCCATGGCCCTGACGTTGAGAAACTTTTCAACAGTTTAACCAAGTTTATTCCGTTTATTTTAACGGGTATAGTTTTGTGCCACGCCCACAAAAAAAAATTGGTCGTTATACTTAATATACTGTATGTAAATGACGTACAAGTTAATTTATAGAGTAGGGAAATTAAAAGTAGATACCTAGTTGTTTTCTTTGAAGGCTTTACTGCAAATATTAGATGACATATACAATTCTGTTATAAATACATTATAAAAATTTGGCTTAACGTAAGGTTGCGTTCATCCTTCATTAATAGACTTAGATAAATTAAGACATAATAGATAATACGTTTTGAAATGTACTTTCCCAACTTCTACTTTCGTGACTTATGACAGTTGCGATAGATGGCACCACAGGCCGGTTTCTTCCGTGAAAACATCGGTTTATAACTAACTTTAAGACAATAAATATTCTGTTTTACTTCATCATCTCAGCCTATATACGTCCCACTGCAGGGCAGAGGCCTCCTCTCAGAACAAGAGGGCTTGGACCATAGTTCCCACGCGGGCCCAGTGCGGATTGGGAACTGTTTTACATATATCGTACAAAAAAGTTCTACGTAATTAGTATTCCTTAGTTCAGTTTAGAAGGTCAAAACTAGTATACCTATTAAAATAAATTAAAAAATGACAAATAATACAGACGTACTTAAATCATGACGAATGTCAGATCACGTTGTTGCTCACGAGTCGACTATCGCGTGTCGTCGAACTTACTTGTTAAATAACAAGTTATGACAAGTTGATTGGACAAGTTAAATTAATTGAGCATTGTTTTTGCTGTTGTTATACATTGGGATGGCCTTAAAAAATAATTAAGTCTACGCGCCAGAGGGGTCCAACCACGGACTAACTCATTATTTTCAAAAAACCTAAAAGAAATCCCGAAAGTTAAAATGTCAAATAATAAAAATTTCCATTTATTTACTTCTCTGTAATATAATAACATATCTCACTCACAAACTTCCGTAGCTATAATAAATATACTTATTTATTTGTTTTGTTTATTTGTTTTTTTCTTATTTGTTTGTTTTGTTACTGCTACGCAGTTTGGCAGTGTAATTTACTTTGTAATAATTTAAATGTGTCATTATGAAATAAACGATTAATAATAAATAATGTTTGTTATTTGTGTGCTGTGTTTTTTGTTTTGTTTGAAGCTCAGTGCCGAACAAAAAGTTCGTATTCACGACCAGTGCATCTAGCCTGTGCTTACGTATGGGGCTGAGACTTGGGTTTTCACTAAGGAGATCCTCCACAAACTTCAGGTGGCTCAAAGAGCAATCGAGAGTGTAGTGTATGTAGGTCAGTGTGTAATGGCCTAATACATACAGTGAGGTTTTATACCTGTCTCGGGCACATATGACGCGCAGAGACTAGAAGGAGTCTATGGCTTATCTGTGGTAGAGCGGAGAGTCGAGGGCAAGACGCGTGCGTGTGTGTGGGCGAGCCAGGGTGAAATAATAAATATAAACAAGCTAAACAAGCAAGGAGTATACTATAGAGAGAAAACTGGAGTTACGCTGAGAGACCGTAAAAGAAACGAATGGGTCAGAGAGCAAAGCAAAGTGAGCGATGTAACTAAACGGATTGCGAAATTGAAATGGGAGTGGGCTGGTCATGTCGCCCGCAAGCATGGCTCGTGGTGCAGGGCAGTGGTAGAATGGAGACCGTGGGGCGAGACGGCCGAGAGGAAGACCGCAAATGCGTTGGTACGACGATATCAAAAGACTGGCGGGAACAAAGTGGTTGGAAACTGCACAAGACCGGAACAGATGGCATAAGCTGAAGGAGGCCTACACCTTACAGGTTGAGAACGGCTAAAGAAGAAGAAGAAGAAGATTTGTTTCAAGCAATTATACTCCATTTAATTTAAGGTTTGTAGGTTTGTAGTATAGTAAGTTTGTAGGTAGGTTAAATTGTAACACATGTTTCTCGGTATTTCGAACACAAATGGACTAAAAATACCTACTGGTAAATTTATTAGCGGTATTTGCTATGTTTTTAGTATAGAACTTAACACAATTGTAAATAGTTTCGTTGTTTCATTTAAAAACGTGTGCACAAATGTTAATATAAATGGAATAAGTAAATACAATCTTCTTCTTTTAGCGGGATCAAGTACAGCTGAATATGGGCAATCAGGAGAAAAAAAACCTATGTCTACAGTTATACCTTGCGGTATCCAAAAAATGAACATACACTAAAATTCCTCATGGGTGGGGGGTGTGCAGAGGATGTAAGCTCATATCTCGAATAGCATTAATTACTTCAGACAAAAGTTTATATATAGCATATGTATATGTATAGCATGGGAAACAGATGAAAATTGGGGCTGAAAAGTTTTCAAATGAAGAACGCGTATCGACAAGTGCAGCGTAGGACGTCCACTAACGAGATGGACAGGTGATCTGGTAAAAGCCGCAGGTTCATGGTGGAAGCAGGCCGCTTCCGACCGAAGCAACTGCAGGTCTATGGGGGAGGCCTAAGTCCAACAGTGGACGTCCTACGGCTGATATGATCACGATAAATGACCAAAGCTCGGTCGCCCAGGGACAATTTAATACAATACAATGAGGAACACCTACCCAACTGTAAGTAGAGATTATCCAAGGTAAGTAATAGGCGGCCTTTTCACTCCAGAGCGATCTCTTCCAGGCAATCTTTAAAATAGACAGAAGTAAGGAACCACCCTAATAGGCACTTTGATAATGATGAAGTAATGTTAGACAGGCGGTAGTACAGTCGACGCTAAAGATATCTTTACACTTTAGTACCTTTTTGCTGTCACTTTGTTTGAACATTTATATCAAATTGACAGAAGGCATACAGTGAAAGGCTACTAAAGCGAAAAGATATTTTATTACCGCGACTGTACATTACTCACGCAGCGTATTAATTATGAGCCTATGGAATATGGGACTAGTTAACTCGCTGAGTTAAATTGCTTTGATATTTATGTAGGAGCTATTATTACGGAAAAAGCTTTGGGTGTACAGATTTATTGAATAATGTTTTTCCATCGTGTTTTTTCGGATAGGTTCGTATTTATCTTGTTTCCTCAATTAGCATCAGTAAACTTCAGTAAGCTAGTTGAGACAGCAAGATAAAAACGAACTTTTCACAAAAAAAAATATACGCGTCCACTTGAGAACCTCCTCCGTTTTTTAGGGTTCCGGAACCAAAATGGCAAAAACGGAACCCTTATCAGTCTGTCTGTCTGTCTAACTGTCCGTCCGCGGCTTTGCCCAGGGACTATCAATGCTAGAAAGCTGTAATTTTGCACGGGTATATATATATGTAAACCATGCCGACAAAATGGTACAATAAAAAAAACTAAAAATTTTTTTTTGGGCTTCCTGCCATATAGACGTAAAGTGGGGGTGATTTTTTTTAATCTTGTAGTGTCGGGCATCGCTGGATAGGTCTTTTAAAACCATTTGGGGTATGCTAAAACGATTTTTCGATTTAGTGATTTGTGCTTTTTCCTTAAAGTGCACTTTCATGAAAATCGAGTGTCCGCCCCCTCTAAAATATAAACCGGTGGTTGGAAAACTATAATGGCTAAGTTTGCTTGAGAATTATTAGTAGTTTAAGAGTAAATAATGCTATTTATATTGCTGCACTCTACTGAGTGAGAGGGACGGTAGGTACGATACGAACTTCGAGTTACGAGTTTCGTAGCAGCCCAGCAGAATTACTACTGTGATACCTACCCCAGTTTAGTGAAATAAGTTTAAAAATATTCGACTGAAATACCTTAATATGGTAGAAAAAAACGTATGATTCTGCAAACTAATTTCTGAATGCGACCATTTAATTTAAAAATGACGTTAAAATTATTTTTTAATGTTTTTTTTTTATTTTTGACATTTTAATTTTGTATTCTTTTTAATTTATACATTTGGGTTTTATTAAGGACGATCCCTAGTGAAGTACTAATTTTACTTTAATTGTTTTTCCACCAATGTTTTTGAAATAATCATGTATGTAAGGAAGAACATATTATGTGATTTTCCCACTAACGTCGATAAGTCAAAGGCTACTAGAAACACAGGGAAGCTTAAAATTCCATCTTACAGGCTAAAACGAAAAAGTCGTTTCTGGGAAATTGCATACGTTTTTTATAATAAAATTCCAAAAAATATTATAAATGAAACAGATACAAAATTCGGATCTATTTTCAAGAAGACATTACTATCTAAGGCGTATTATAAAGTTAATGATTATATCATGGACAGGGATATTTGGAAATAATTCCGATCCGCATTAGCGATCCCTTCAAATAGCTAATCTACTGTGTTAAAAATAAAGTTGTGTTAAATACTTGTGATGTATACATATTATTTAATAATATTGTGAATCTGTTTAAAAAAATATACCTCGTTGAGTTTCTTGCCGGATTCTTCTTGACAGAGGTTTTTCCCAAACGGTGGTAGTTTTTTTTTACATTCATAAGTGCTTGTTATAGCCTAAATGGAATAAAGATATTTTGACTTGACTTGACTTGACTTGAATGATAGCCGTTTCAGTCGATGGATGTCAAAAAGAGAAAAAATATATGTGGCAATTAGGACGAAATAAGTCAATTCCCTACTGGAACAGCAATTTGACAAAGCCGGTTTGACACCGGTTATTAACGAAGTTACTGAACTCGTGGACCACTAATGAAAAGGAATTTCCCAGCTTGTAATTTAAACATTAATCACTTTATGAAGTTTTAATTGAAAGTTACAAAGCTTTACGTTTTAAGGAGGAAGAGTCACTATCTAAGGCACAAATTTCATTCAAAACTTGTATAGTTCCGTAAAATGAGGTTACTTTGCTCCGATATTTGCTCCAAATTTCGTAATCTTTGTTTCATTTTGAAAATTATTATGCTGTGATATGTTCAATATGTATGTATGTAAAGTAGATCACCAACTACAAAAGTGGCTGTGTTACGAAATGCCTCCCGAAACTTGGGGTTGGAAGCGAGGAGCCAATTACCACCACTGATCCTAGTCTAGTATGTTTCCGCTGCTTAGGCTCCTGTACAAACGATGTAGGTACATCGTTCGTTACAGGTTCGTTATTCCTTTTTAATTCTGTTAAATCATACACAACCCGTAGCTCCTAAAGTATAAATCGTAGGAAAAAATGAATTATGACCAAATTTGTAGGAAATTTTAAGTAAAACCTATGTCTGAGGTAATCACAATGCTATTTGTACAAATATTCGAGATATGAGCAAAAACCTAAAACAAGGTACCTTCAATGCATGCGGTGAATGAAATTGTCAATTTATTGAATCAAGCGTTACTTTGCGGAGGTCTATATCAATAAGGTCAAGGTCGCGGGTGAGCAAAGAAATTCTGTAAGTTCATTGTAATGTTTGTCATAATTTTTTGTTTGTCATTACTATTTTTTTCTCTGAATACCTACATTAATTACGGGGGCCTTTTTATATTTAATTTAGTAAGTAGGTATTAAGTTTTTAAGTTAGGTACCGTAAACTGCTTCAACTTTGCCCTCTGGCCCCAACATTGCCTGAGTTGATTTAGAGTCGATAACTTAGCACTCTTATAGGTTTTAAACTTTTATCTACACGGGAATTAATATTACGGGGGGATAAAAGATTTAAAACCTAAAGGTGCTAAGTTATCGACTCTAAATCGAATCAGGCAATGTTGGGGCCAGAGGGCAAAGTTGAAACAGTTTACGGTAGTTAGTTTATAGTTAAGTTTATATGGTTATTTTTTCTTAAATCATTTGAATTTGTATGTGAAATGATCATTGTTAAACCTTAATAAAGTAATTTTCTTGCAATTAAAAAAAATGTTTTAAAATATATTTATTTATTTATTATTTATTATTATATCTAACCTACCGTTTTAGTTTTATAAGAACCACCACGACAATTTAAAAAATCTGAGAAATTGACAGTTTCGGCGGAAAAAAATTATAGCTAACAAAAATTATGGCAAATATTATTTACATAATGACTCAACAACTATGCGACCCAAATATATACGCATATAATTTAATCCGTGAAGCTATTACTGCGTATTATCTCTATACATTTCTAACAATCAGGTTAACCTCATGTTTAACCTTACGACAACGAGTTAATGACGACCAGATGGCCTAGTGGTTAGAGAACCTGACTACGAAGCTTGAGGTCCCGGGTTCGATTCCCGAGTCGGGGCAGATATTTGTATGAAAAATACGAATGTTTGTTCTCGGGTCTTGGGTGTTTAATATGTTTTTAAGTATGTATCTATATCTATATAATTATATTTATCCGTTGCTTAGTACCCATAACACAAGCTTTGCTAAGCTTACTTTGGGACTAGGTCAATTGGTGTGAATTGTACCGTGTTATTTATTTATTTATTTAATGTTATTACGAGTATCATCTCGGAGGGGATTCCCTCCTGAATCGGATGTTCAGTATTTTTATTTTTATATTCAAGCTTAAACAATAATGAAGATAAACGGTAGCACGGTAGCATAAAAACGCCAGTTAAAGATTAACCGATATGAGGGAGTGCCCCTCTACGTATGACGAAAAAAACCGGCCATGACGTCGGACACGCCCAAGATAGGGTTCCGTAGCCATTACGAAAAATCAAGCTATATTTTTAGTAGTAATATTTCGTATTGTGTACAGAATCTTCCAAGTTTATTTAGCATTTTATACCTTAGGCTGCTATTTACTCCTAAACTACTAATAATTCTAAAGCAATCCTAGGCGTTATAATTTTCCTTGTAAATTTGATGTACTTACTACCATCCTGAATTTTTTAAATTGTTTCCACCCAACAGTTTAGATTTTAGAGAGGGTGGGGGAGGGGGACGCTCGATTTTAATGAAAATTTGCACTTTCAAATTGGATTTTTCGCAAAAAGATCACTGAATTGACCTGGCAACCCCCTTATAGTTTTTAAATATATATTATTATCCAACCCCACACTGTAGGGTTAGTCGAAAAAAAAAATCACCACTTTTCGTGTTTGGGAGGTACCCTACAATCATTTTTAAGTTTTTTGAATTTTATCACTTTGGCGGCGTGACTGATATGTATATTCATGCCAAATTACAGCTTTCTACTACTAACGGTATCTGAGTTTACCCGCGGACAGACATACAGACAGACAGACGGACAGACTTGGCGAAACTATAAGGGTTCCTAGTTGACTACGGAACCCTAAAAAGGGCAAAAAAACCTTCTCTACCCTAAAAAAATACCCAAACACATAAACATGGTGAATATAAAGAATGAGCATCGCGTTGCACTGACATCACACAAACATAACAGTCGACATGATTCACCGTCCTTCTCACACATTACCGTGCAGATAAGGAGCGACTGAGGAACGAGCTAAGTTTTTATATGCAAAGTTTATCAACAGGGCAACGTAGAGGCTATTCGCATCTTGGACTGCGCTGCGCGGGCGCAAGTCGGAGCTGAGTTAAACAAAATGAACAAATTAGTTAGTTTTGTTTTGTTGGTAGCTGTCCAGTTGGAAAATACTTATGCAGGTAAGATTGTTCCAATTTTTTTGTTTAATTTTAAAAGTGCTATAAGTAAGTGCGAAGTCCGAGAATTTGGTCGGTTATTGTGAAAGTTGGTTTGTATTTTTATTTCACGATATAGACTGATTTAGATGAAATTTGCATTAATTTAAAGATTGCTTTTGTCTCGTATTGTAAAACTCTTTATTGTATATAAAACACATGAAAATATCAGTATACAAGAGAAAGAGATGTAGGTACAAAGGCAAAAAGGTTTTTTTTTCACAACGAACTTATACTTTTATTTAATTATAATCACTTATAATTTTGTTCGTTTGATTAGACTGTGGCGTGTTAACCAAGAAGGACTGGGGCGGCCTGACCCCCCGCCGGGTGGAGTATCTCCCCCGGCCGGTGGAGCTGGTCATCATCCAGCACACCGCTTCCCCCACCTGCAGCACAGACAGCGGCTGCGCGGAGCTGGTCCGCAACATCCAGAATTACTTCTTGGACATCCTGGACTATTCCGACATTGGGCCATCGTGAGTGCTTTAAATCGGAATTTGTAACCTACTAATAATATAATTATCATCATTCCAGCCTATTTATACGTCCCACTACGCACAGACCTCCACTCACAATGAAAGTGTTTGGGCAAAATGGTTACCACGCGTGCTCAGTGCGGGAACTTCACACAGACCATTGAATTGCTTCGTACGTTTGGGCAGGTTTCCTCGCAATGTTTTATATAAATGTCCAAACATTTCTTATAATTTTAAACCATGCCTATGCCTGATCGCGCGTTTCATATAAATAATAAGCGTTTGGGATAACACTTGTTTATTAAGAACAATTATAAGTTCATTCTATTTTATAAGTTATAACAATTTCAATACGAGAGTGTTGTTATGTGATTCAAAAATTATATCAAATAAGCGTTATTGGGACTAATATTATATTAAATAATTTTATACGCATCGTTACGCACCCCGAGAGAAGGGCTGAAAGACATTGTTATTCCGAGTGCGTTAGATGTAGGTAACCTCAGTTTTAATATCTATTAACATTATTATTATCTCAGATTTCTGATCGGAGGCAACGGAAAGGTGTACGAGGGTGCTGGATGGATACACAAGGGGGCCCACACCATAGGATACAATGGGAAGTCCATCGGGATCTCATTCATCGGAAACTTTAACAGTAAGTCAAAAGTCCCTCTTATTCTGATAGCCTGTAGCTCCCTACTGCTCTGCAAAGGCCTTCCCCTTTTTTTTTTATTCGACTGGATGGCAAACGAGCAAGTGGATCTCCTGATGGTAAGAGATCACAACTGCCCATAAACATCTGCAACACCAAGGGTATTGCAGATGCATTGCCAACCTAGAGGCCTAAAAGATGGGATACCTCAAGTGCCAGTAATTTCACCGGTTGTCTTACTGCTGCTGCTGCACGGCAGGATTAGCGAGCAAGATGGTGGTAGCAATCCGGGCGGACCTTGGACAAGGTCCTAGCACCTGCCCTACTACTGGTCCTACATATTTTTAGGGTTCCGTAGTCAACTAGGAACCCTTATACTCGTACTTTCGCCATGTCTTTCTGTCTGTCCGCGGGTAAGCTCAGAGACCGTTAGTACTAGAACGCTGTAATTTGGTATGAATATACATATCAGTCACGCCGACAAAGTGGTACAAAAAAAAATTTTTAGGTTACCTCCCATAGACGTAAAGTGGGGGTGATTTTTTTCTCGACTTGCCCTTCAGCATGGGGTATCGTTGAGTAGGTCTTTTAAAACCATTGGGGGTTGCTAGACAATTTTAGTATTCACTGATCAGTTTGTAAAATATTCAACTTTAAAGTGCAAATTTTCATTAAAATCCTGGTGCTTATCCGCGGCTTCGCACGCGTAGATCATTGAATTCAGCCGTTTCAGCGTGAAGGAGTAACAAACATACTCACTCACTCACAACTTTCGCATTTGTAATATTAGTAGGATTGAGAAATCTTTCCTTTCAGTATTTTTCCTGTTTTCAGCATTTAGAGTTAGACTATAAGTACGTTCCTTCCAAGTGAAGTTAAATATTTTTACCCTGTTTTGTATATTAATAGCACAGAGTGGAATTTTCATGGCATTTTTTGGCGAAGAGAAGTAGTTTAAAATCGGAAAATATGAAAAAAAAAACAAGTATTTCTTTTATAGAGACATTAATGGAACACTTGTTAACTTTTACAACAGAAGAATTTCAACAAAAAAACTAAACTGAACTGATATTATTAAATTTGAAATTGATATCTATTCATTATGTATGTATGTAAACTCTTTATTGTACAAAATAAGTAAGCAAACACTGAAACAATGATGATGATGTCAAACAATGAAATACATGTACAAAGGCGATTATTCATTGCATATGTTTATTTCACATTTTCAACTGCTCGAAAATAATTAGTAGAAGATTAAGGCCGTCTTTTGTTTACCTCTACTTTTAATATTCTTTAGTACTTATGTTGTGTATCGATATGCAACGAATACTTTTCATAATAATGAACTTAACGTTGAAAAACTAGAACAGTTGGGACTGGAAATCGAATCTACTCGTAGTCCCTCAAAATTCCGTAATGAAAATACTCCAAGTCGATATATGTATGTAAGTATATCGGAAGTCGATAAGTGAAAAGTCATGCCATGAAAATTCTGTACCCCTAGTGTTACTTTTCGGTTACAAAATACGTCTCGATCGCGTTCGCGTTAAAATCTCAATTTGTATGGAAACACGTACATCGCAAACGTTCCGCTAGAGGCGCTGTTCGTGTTTGCATACAAATTGAGATTTTAACGCGAACGCGATCGAGACGTATTTTGTAACCGAAAACTTACACTAAGGGCACCGCTCTCTGATTATTAATACGGTTGCTTACATCAGTACAGTATAGTATACAGTAGTAACTACTGGCTACTAGCTGATAATAACTGACGAGCAAAGATAACCCCATCAGGATACGCCACTGCGCTAGTCGTAATTCAATATGGCTACACTCCACTCACTGATGAAGGCTCTGTATGCTAATGGAAGACATGTGTTACCGCGCTGTACCTACTGTGCCTTGATATATTAATGAACTAAAACAATTACTTTGCTCACCCGCAACCTTATGAAAGCTACGTTTAAAAAATATACACCTCGTTGAGTTTCTTGCCGGATTCTTCTCAACAGAGGTTTTTCCGAACCGGTGGTACATTTTTTTGACATTCATAAGTGCTTGTTAAAGCCTAAATTGAATAAAGATATTTTGACTGCCGTTTTTAGTGTTCCGGAGCCAAAATAGCAAAATGGAACCCTTATAGTTTCACCACGTCTGTCTGTCTGTCCGTCCGTCCGCGGCTTTGCTCAGGGACTATCAATGCTAGAAAGATGTAATTTTGCACGGATATATAATATGTAAATGATGCCGACAAAATGGTACAATAAAAATTCTAAAAAAAATTTTTTTAGGGTACCTATAGACGTAAAGTGGAGGTGATTTTTTTTTCTCGACTAACCCTTTAGTGTGGGGTATCATTGAATAGGTTTTTTAAACCTTTGGAGGGTTGCTAAGGCAATTTTTCTATTCACTGATCTGTTTGTGAAATATTCAACTTTAAAGCGCAAATTTTCATTAAAATCGAGGTGCTTACCCGCGGCTTCACACACGTAAATAATTAGATCCAGCTGAATTGAAATTCCGAGATTTTTTTAAATTCCCGTGGGAATTCCCGACACTGAAATCGTGGTTTTCATTGACGTTACATTAAAAACAATCATGTCAAATTTCAAGACTCTAAGCCCAGCAGTTGTTAGCCTATGTTTTATTCCAGATGTCCAGCTATCTACATACCAAATTTCATCCAAATCCGTTCAGCCGTTTCAGCGTGAAGAAGTAACAAACATACTTACTCACACATTTCAAAAATTAATTACGCTCTGGTAGTTAATTCTAAATTAACAATTTGTTTTAATATCGGTTCACAGCACTTAAATCTTTGCCTGGTTACAATTTAGTATCAAAAATACACGCTGTATAATAAATGCGAAAGTTTGTGTCATTTTATTTTTTGTTTGTTCATGTGTTACTTCATCACGTCTAAACCGCTGAACCGATTTAGACGAAATTCGGTATACAGATAGTTTGTGTCCCGGAGAAGGACACAGGATAGTTTTTATCCCGGGAAATTGCATAGTTATCGAATTCTACGCGGTCGGAGTCGCGGGTAAGGGCTAGTAATCAATAAAATATTAAATACTGAAACATGAAGTCTAACGAAAGACCCGAAGAATCAGTCATTGTTCTGTACTTCAATGATTTTGTATCATTTAATTAGAGTGAACCTTTAGTAAACAATAAAGAGGCCAATCATTGAACTGTTAAGCTGATTTGAATGGTCCCATGAAGCCTTTAATTGATTTTGTGGGTTGTTTAAACTTTAGTAGGTACTACGTATTACTAAATATTTAACAATACATACAAATTAAATTTAACTTTAGAATTATGGTCGGTTCAGTTTAAAAATAGTTTATAGGCTATTCTCCTAAAATAATATAATTAGTCCGTCGGAATAATTAGAAAATACAGATAGATAACTTTATTCACAAACATGCCATGACAATTGTACGAAAACAAACAATTCAGGTTGTAACATACGAATAGGTGTATAAAAGTTCACAGCGCTGATATTCTGTCGGAAACAGTAGAAGTTGACCCACTCAGTTACATACAATTTTTACTGTACACACACACACACAAACATCACGCCTGTATTCCTAACCGGGGTAGGCAGAGCACACGAAACGTTACCGCTTCGGAGCCACTTTTAGCAATTTTAGGTTTTAAGTTTGACAAAAACGGTACAATAGTGATAGGTTGCTAGCCTGTCGCCTACGGTATACCTTTTTTACTGTAAATACTATAATACAGCTATAATATAGCTATAATTATGGGTTTCAATAACAAACGTAATAGATATTATTGGGTACAGATGCAAAGGTGCCTAATCAAAAACAATAACAAAGATTTGCAGTATACTTTTGTGAAGTGATTGCATGTCTTCTTTCTTCACAGCATTATCTAAGTATTTCGACAAAAACAGAGTTATTTCTGCCTTTTATCAGATTGTGCTTGTGCACGAAAAGTAAATAAAAAAAAACGAAATAAAAAAAGAATCACACAAAACTAAGGGATACAAGCCTTGTTGTTTAATTTTTTGATTTTGAGTCTTAAAATCCTACAGAATGCTTCACCAAAGGCCTCTGTCCTATTCTTTGTCGAAAATGTTGTTTAAATTTAAATGTCCGCCTCTCAAATGTTAGTGCTGGCTTTATTTCGGGCGGCGCTGTCTTTGGACGGTAGCATAAAGGGCACCGAGTGCTTCCTCAAATATGCTATAAAACAAAATATGCAAATTACATTTTTGTATTAAATTTCAGAGATTTTAAGTACAGGGTGACTCTGGAAACGAGATAGGGATCTATCCTGCACAGTTCAGTAAATGTTTGCAAGTAATTTGTGATAGAAATCACGTGATTTTGTTAAATTTTAGTTGTGTATCTATGAATATCCAGTGTTGGCAAAACCCTTCTTTTAAGCAAAACGTACGCAGCGCGGGGTCATTTTAAATGGTTACTAACGTAAACAGACTTAGCAATAAAGATTAGACTTTTTTTTAAGTTGCGCAGTTAATACTATGCTACCTTCTTACCAATCAAGTTTCTAACACAATCGGAAGTATCCAATAGGTTTTGGTTGTCAATGTGACACTCAACTCACATAAAAAAGATACTAACGAACTCAGAACCTCGTTTTTTGAAGTCGATTACGAAATAATAACACAGCATTTTTTTTCTTTTTTATATATATATACAAATATAGGCATTAGAGCAAAACCCTTAGGGACTGTTTTCTGTTTTCTATTTGTTTTGTTCGAATAGACAGAGACGGCATCACATTTAAACGTCAACGTAACACTAATCAATGGATGGTGAAACAGCCCCTTAAACTGCTAAGCCACGCGACTGTATCAGGCGTCAGTGCATCCATGTCTTCGGCGGGTCCAGGGTAGGAGAGTAGGGGGAGAGCCAGTTCCAGGAGGGCTCCGCCGGGAGCCACATGCATTCCTGATCGCCATCGTAATTATTTAATATTAGGTATATTCGAGAACCTTCTGGCCCCATCAGCCATCAGTCCTGCGAGCAATGTGCCCCGCCCACTGCCTCTTTAGTTTCGCAATTCTTCGGGCTATGTCGGTAACCTTAGTTCTACTGCGGATATCATCATTTCTAATTCTATCCCGCAGAGAAACCCCGAGCATAGCCCTCTCCATAGCCCTCTAAGTGACTTTGAGTTTTCTCATGAGGCCAATCGTTAGCGCCCACGTCTCAGATCCGTATGTCATCACTGGCAACACACACTGGTCAAAGACTTTTGACGTCCGCGGACCAGGAGACGAGCTGTCGGTAGGCCTCCAACAAGATGGAGCGACGACTTGGTTAAGATCGCGGGATCGCGGTGGATGCGGAAAACACAACACCGCTCTGAGTGGAGAGCCTTGGGGGAGGCCTATGTCCAGCAGTGGACGTCTTTCGGCTGACATGATGATGATGATGAGGTATATTCACTCTGTATGTCTCTTGCCAGTTTCTGAAGCTCATGTCAGTTTCTATGGGCTAGTACATGAAAAACAGGGTCCGTATTTCCATGTCAGTATTATTCGGCCCGGTAAAGAGTGTCACCTGTCAAAACGATCGAGTCAAAGAGTCAAAGACACATAAATTCTTTTTTAATGTTTTTTTTATTCTGGACTATGGAACAAACCGTAACCGACCGGACTGTCGTAATTAGGCGGTAAAGAAAACTCTTTCATTTTTTTAATTAAAATTAATTGACTAGAAAAGTTATTCCTATTCATATAAAAAGTTTCATATGCGTATATAGGATAAGATGATGATGCTGATGATTTTTTTGCCCGTTAAAGTGTCCAAAGCGTCAAAGGCCTTCCTTTTTTTCCGCCATTCGTCACTGTCGAGAGCATGCTCCTGCTACTTTTATTGATAGGACCTTGTGCAAGGTCCGCCCGGATTGCTACCACCATCTTGCTCGCTAATCCTGTCGTGAAGCAGCAGTGCTTGCACTGTTGTTTTTCGGCGTGGAGAGTAAGACAGCCGGTGAAATAACTGGCACTTGAGGTATCCCATCTTAGGCCTCTAGGTTGGCAACGCATTTGCAATCCCGCTGGTGTTGCAGGTGTCTGTGGGCGGTGGTGATCTCTTACCATCAGGAGACCCGCTAGCTCGTTTGCCATTCAGTCGAATAAAAAAAAAGCGCATAATGAAAAAACGTCTTTACAGATGATGACCCTACACCGCAAGCGCTGGCCGCCGCCAAAGCCCTGATCAAGTGTGGTGTGACCAAGGGGCACCTGACCAGGGACTATAAGTTGGTCGGCCACCGCCAGCTCATCGCCATCGAGGGCCCTGGCCGCAAGCTGTACCAGGAGATCAGGACCTGGCCAGACTGGACCGACAATCTAAACGGGATTAAGAACTAAGAACAAAGAATACTAGCGTTATTGACTTCCCGTGAAATATTGACAAATTGGCTCTCTACTATCTTGCGAGAATTTCGGAAAATGTATTCTTAGTGTATTTACCTTTAGTAGAACAAACTCACCGACATAGCTCACCGGATAAGCAAACTGAAGAGGCAGTGGGCCGGCCATATCAGCCGAAGAACCGATAACCGCTGGGGCAAACGAGTTCTTGAATGGAGACCGCGAATCGGCAAGCGTGGCGTGGGACGCCCTCAGACTAGGTGGAGCGATGATCTTCGCAGGTTAGCTGGCAAGAACTGGATGAGACTGGCCGTGGATCGTGCTCAGTGGCGTGCAACTGGAGAGGACTATGTCCAGCAGTGGACTAAGATAGGCCGATGATGATGATGATGATGAGAACAAACTGATTCATGTACCAGCAGGGCTACTATATACAAAATTCAAAATCGAAGTTCGTGTCGTTCAGTCCCTCTGACACTTATACTATTTAGTACGAGAGCGAGAGGGTCTGTACGATACGAACTTCGATTTTGTAACTTCGGAGTAGGCCCTCAGAGTGGAACCTTTTCATAATCAATTTCACTATGATTATCTTGAAAAAAGTATGAGATGTCATACTTTTGCCAAATCAGTAGAACAAAGGTTCCACCCTGGCACATGTTTTCGTTTGTTCGATTGTAAGTTTGTACCTACTATTTTATGAAGCTCATGGAATTATGGGTTTCAAACTTTTGGATTTTTTACATACATACATACATATAATCACGCCTCTTTCCCGTAGGGGTAGGCAGAGACCACTTCTTTCCACTTGCTACGATCCTTACATACTTGTTTCGCTTCGTCCACTTTCATTATTCCCTTCATACATGCTCTTCGGTTTAGGGTACTCTTGACCTGGCCTTTTTTCAAGACGTCCCTGATTTGGTCTCCAAACGTCCGCCTAGGTCTATCCCTTCCAACACTTTCATTCACACTCGCCTCATACACTTTTTTCGTCAATCGTTCTTCATTCATTCTCTCGACATGGCCAAACCATCTCAGCATATCTTTCTTAATTTTTGTCACTACATCTTCTTTCAGACCACAACGTTTCCTTATCTCACTATTTCTTATCCTGTCACTCAGTTTAACTCCTATCATACTTCTTAACGCTCTCATCTCAACTGCATTTATTCTGCTTTCATGTTTCTTCTGCCATACCCAACTTTGTCTTCCGTACATGAGTGTCGGAACCAACACCCCCCCATGAACAGCCAAACGAGCCTTGTTAGACACCTTCCGACTGTTCATAAAGGAGTGCAAAGCTCCATTCACCATGTTTCCTGCATTCACTCTTCTTTCAATATCACTCTCACACTTTCCATCTCTTGTAAATTTGTGGATTTTTTAACTCATAATTATTTGTGTATTTATGTAACATTTCGGACTTCATCACAGTGATATATCCTAAAATTATCTAGACGTTTTGAACATACTAAGGCCACCCTAGTCACGAGTAGAGTCACTGCTAACAGCAACTACCATTCTGCCAAATTTCAAGTGTTTAACTCCAGTAGTTAAACACTTTGTTGTGGATGTATCTTTGTATTTTATTGAAATATAGAGTTGGTAGAAAGAAGGTACGATAGAAGTAAAAAACTATCTTGCAAATAACTAAACTGTAACAATCAATATGTATTAGTCTTGTCCCCGTGGAAGCGTGCACATAAGGAAGAGTTGTGATGCTAATACATTGGTTGGTGGTAGTACATTGGTATTTGCAGATGGTAGGACCTTGTGCAAGGTCCGCCTGGATTGCTACCACCGTCTTGCTCGCTTATCCTGCCGTGAAGCAGCAGTGCTTAACACTGTTGTTTCGGCGTGGAGAGTAAGACAGCTGGTGAAATTACTGGCACTTGAGGTATCCCATCTTTGGCCTCTAGGTTGGCAACGATATTTATGGACGATGTTGATCTCTTACCATCAGTAGACCCACTTGCTCGTTTGCCATCCAGTTGAATAAAAAATAATAATACATTGGGTGTTACGCCAGCCCTTGCTCTGCTTATGGGTCATTTTAAAATCACAGCTCATTAGAGTCACTTCACCAGCGCCTTTCGTTTTAGATATAGTCAACATTCATTCATTTAAGTATTTACAGCTAACATTCCGTTTTTGCAGAATATCTATTTTTTACAGTAGTAGGTAGTAGACAATTTATCATCCGCACTGACCACGTAGCGTGATGTTTATTACGGAAATTAGAAATTTCAGAAAAAAAAATCCTGCAATATTCTAAATAACCGAACCTTACCTACCAACAAAAATTTGGAAAACCCCCAACATTGTCACTTCAAAGTTCAATATCTCAAAAATGGCTAATCCGATCTTATGTTTTAACATGTCTATCTAAGAACCATCTCTAGAAATTTTGCTTTCAAATAAAAAAATTCGCATTCAAATCGGTTCACCCGTTTAAGAGCTACGGCGCCACAGACAGGCACAATAATTACAGCTTTCTAGCATTAATAGTCCCTGAGCAAAGCCACGGACGGACAGACAGACAGACATGGCGAAACTATAAGGGTTCCGTTTTTGCCATTTTGGCTACGGAACTCTAAAAATGAGCGATGACCTTCATTTTGCTTCGAAAACTATGAATGACGTTGAGGCCATAGACAGTCCAAGTCATGCATTCTTCATTTCACCGGATACTGGACACAGGATCTGTGAAAATAAGAATTCTTCACAATTTACGCATGGATTATAACTACGGAATTCGATTTGGACCCGCAATCCGACATAGGTATGGGTATGACACTTTGACATTGACAGCAAGTGTCATCCTCAAACGTCATTTTCGTTTGTGTCTGCTCCCTGGTCTGCCTCAAAGGAAGCGTACCTATGGTTAGGTCTAATCTACATCAAGGGTATCGTACTACCTACCCTATTACGTTTGAACTCTTCTAACCCGCATCAAAGTCAAATTTACTACGACATTTTAATCCTTATAAGGGTTCCTGCGAAATATGATAATTTATGTACTACTTACGTACTACGTTATGACATGGGGTGGGAAAGAAGCAAGTGGGTCTGCTGATGGTGATCACTACCCATGGACATCACCATCGAATCCAGTGGTGGTGCGGAATTGCTGGAATAAAATGCTGAGGAAATGCTTTATATTTGTTACTTATGATTGGTAGCCTGATTTGGCATATGACCTGTCAAGCAGTCGCGGGTTCGGCCCCGGGCTTGCAACTCATGAGGATTTGATGTGCGAAATTAAATTACAAATTTTTCATGAACTTGAATGGTAAAGGAAAACAACTTGAGAAAACCTGCGTACACATGGGTAGAAATTCAATGGTGCGTGTGAAGTTCCCAATCCGTACTGGGCCTGCGTGGAGACTGCGGCCCAAGCTTTTCCATTCTGTGCCCTGCAGTGGTACGTATATACGAGTATGTAGGTATCATTAAGATTTTATATTGTTTTAAAATTAGAAATATGAATAATTGACACCATAAAATAATTATTATCATGGGGCACTTGACAACGATTGACCTAGGCCCAAACTAAACAAAGCTTGTACTACTATGGATAATAGCTGGATATCTGCCCGGCCGGGAATCGAACCCGGGACCTCAAGCTTCGTAGTCAGGTTCTCTAACCACTTGGTCATCCGGTCGTCATAAACTTGTGTCAAACCTTCATCTTAGAACTTCAATATTAGTGATTACTTCAAAAAGGTATCGCCTGCATGCAAAAAGTGAGAATTTTCCATTTATTGGTTCTGGCCGATCATACAGCGCCCTACGGGATGCCACTGGCAAAAAATCACAGTTCAAAAAGATAGCACGAATAGTAAAACGAGATATTTCTGGAATTTCAATTTATAAAATGCTCAAAACTACCGGAAATAGGGCGAGGTAAACCGCAAGCAGTGGCGGTCGCTGCGCATTTTCCAGATGTTTGCAATGATTCCTTGCCCGACCCTTTTCGGAAGTTTGACACACGTTTGGGTTATGTGAGAGGAAATGAGAATGTTTCGAAACATTAGCCAAAAACGGGAATAGCTTTGTAGAATTTTGTTACAACATGTAGGTACACACAAGGTGTTAAATATCTGAAGACAGACACCCCAAAAATGTGTTTTTATTTTAAGTTAGGGCCAGTATTTAATTATCTAAATAGTACGCAACCTCGCTAATTGGCGCATGTTGCGTTTGTAGCTTTTAGACTGGGCACAATAAAAAGGGGATTTAAAAACCAGCTTTCAAATAAAAAAAACGCATTCAAATCGGTTCACCCATTTAAAAGATACGGTGCCACAGACAGACACACATAGCGGTGAAACTTATATATAACATCCCTCTTTTTGCGTGAGGGGGTAAAAAACACAAACACAACCTGATTTAAAACATAGTGTAATCGATTCTACTCTTGATTTTGAGCAAAATTAAAATACTTCCTGGTTTTCAGTTATTTAATTAACACCTTGTATATAAAATGATAATGTACTGATAATCTCAGATAACCTAACTGTATTTTTTATTTTAAGTTTGTTTGTTGTGTTTGTTTCAAATACATTAATAATAAATGCAGTTTTTTTGGAAAATTGAATATTACCTTTTTATAATTTTTTCTTATCTTCAGCATTTAGTCTACTTTCCTTTCAAGTGACGTTAATAATTTCCACCCTGAATATGTAGCTCGGATCATCATCATCATCATAATCATCATATCAGCCGTAGAACATCCCTTGTTAGACGTAGGCTCGCCCTATAGACCTTATTATACAGTCTACTATTTCGATTCGGTTATTTTATTACAGGCTTTTAAAGTAGGAAAATTAAATACAAGATGCTAATAAATTCACTGTTCAGCAAATTTCTTTCCGGGTTCCTAGTTAGTACTTTTGGAAATAGTAGGTCGTTGAGCCTTTGTCCTTTTGCTAAAGTTATCCAGCACACTAATTAAGTGAGGTAGTGTTTGAAATCATAGAATGTGTTCGTAATTTATTCGTTAACTCTTAATTTGCCAATTAAGCAATGTCCGCACTGATGTCGGTTAAAAGTTGAAATGGAAAACCAACAGAAGTCATTGTTTTGCTTACCTAATTAATTTCAAGACCCTTTGTTTATACAAAATCTTTGTGTTTGGAATAAAAAAGTTTATGGCCAAAATTTCATTTTTAATACAAACTTTTTTGCTGACTGTACTTTTTTTGACTGTACTTGAATTGTCACCCAAACTACATTAGCATACAAAATTTCAAGTCGATGCCATTAACGGTTGAAGAGTTCCGTTCTGCGAAGACAATCCTGGCCGCATTACCTGGATGTCACTACCAGATTATTGTATTGTCACGTAATTTACATAAGTTTGCCAAATTTCAAGACAATCCTCTGACTTTAATAAAAAACTTCTGGGGATAAGTCACCCTTTACAGAGAATGAAAAAAGAACAGCCGATTGCAAAAATATGGATTTATCTAACCCTTCAAAAATATGTAACGTAAACTGCTTCAACTTTGCCCTCTGGCCCCAACATTGCCGTATTCGATTTAGAGTCGATAACTTAGCACTCTTATAAGTTTTAAACTTTTATATACACGGGAATTATTATTACGGGGGGATAAAAGTTTAAAAACCTAGAAGGGTGCTAGTTATTGACTAAATCGAATCAGGCAATGTTGGGGCCAGAGGGCAAAGTTGAAGCAGTTTACGGTACCACAGACTCTTACTCCGACGTTATAAGGTCATGGTAACCTATGTTTGAGTGCTTGGAATAGATACATAACTTCTTTGAAAATAAATTCCATATTTTGGATCACCGTATCCCAAACGGTTTCATTGTCAGCACTGTGCATCTCATCTGCATTGTGTTTGCACCCTACGAGTAATCTGAGAAACATTCGGGGTTGGTGCACATCCGTGAAATACCCTGGCGCGATCCCTGTCGATTCCATCCTTGTTTACATGGAGTAAAGGAATCCTTGAGCCGTGAGATCGCACGTCCAAAAGCAGCCAAGCGTATATAGATAAAGCTCAATAGAATTGCTCGTTTTTGGGACTAAGTAAGTAAGTAAGTAATTCTTTATTTGTCAGTATACGTGCGCAAAGTTGATGAAGGTTGGTTGGAGTAAGATTATTTTGAATGGTATAATGCTCTTTTTAGGGTTCCGGAGCCAAAATGGCAAAAACGGAATCCTTATAGTTTCGCCATGTCTGTCTGTCTGTCTGTCCGTCCGCGGCTTTGCTCAGGGACTATCAATGCTAGAAAGCTGTAATTTTGTACGGATATATATGTAAACTATGCCAACAAAATGGTACAATAAACAACTAAAAAAAAATTTTTTTAGGGTACCTCCCATGGACGTAAAATGGGGGTGTTTTTTTCTTATCCAACCCTATAGCGTGGGGTATCGTTGGATAGGTCTTTTAAAACCATTTTAGGGGTTTGCTAAGACGATTTTTCGATTCAGCGATTTGTTTACGAAATATTCAACTTTAAAGTGAAAATTTTCATTAAAATCGGGCGTCCCCCCCTCTAAAATCTAAACCGGTGGGTGGAAATTAAAAAAAATTAGGTTGGTAGTAAGTATATCAAACTTTCAAGGAAAACTATAACGGCTAAGTCTGCTTGAGAATTATTAGTAGTTTAAGAGTAAATAGCAGCCTAAGGTATAAAATATACCTAAACTTGGAAGATTCCGTATAAAATAAGAATTAATTAATTTTTCGTAATAGCTACGGAACCCTATTTTGGGCGTGTCCGACACGCTCTTGGCCGGTTTTTTATTCAAATGAATTCCTTTTCTGTCACGAAGCGCTCTGTGAAAATATAACTTCCTCATCGCAATTTCAACGTACAAAGTGTTATTAACTAGACATGCCCTGCGGTTTTGCACGCGTAAACCATTAATAAAAAGTCAAACATCAAAATTGAATCAGGCGTTACTCTGCGGAGGTCCATATCAATTAACTAAAATAATTTCTTTGCTCACCCGCGACCTTATGTTTAGCTAAGTTTATGCAAAACATGCGACTAGCAACTAGGCCGCAAACAGTTCTTTTACATGTCACACACTTTCACATGCAGAATATTAGTATAAAAGTATATGGATACCGACGTCCAGGTAACGAATTCCATCTGCATAACAAATTCCATCCAACTTCGTTCAAACGTTTTAGCATGAAGTTAACACACACATGCGCCCATATAACACATACTCACTAAAGAAAGAAAAAAAGAAAGAAAGAAAATTCTTTTATTCACAACACAAGACACAACAACATTATT
This sequence comes from Choristoneura fumiferana, assembly GCF_025370935.1. Taxonomy (NCBI): domain Eukaryota; kingdom Metazoa; phylum Arthropoda; class Insecta; order Lepidoptera; family Tortricidae; genus Choristoneura; species Choristoneura fumiferana. The sequence goes on along the minus strand of NC_133475.1, from coordinate 19,067,484 downwards.
AGGTAAAAATAAGCAATACAAAGGTATGTGTCATTGCGGTTGTGAATAGGACACTGGCTCAGCATAATGCTGAAGCGTTAAAAACACCCCAGCGGTGATTTTCAGCCAGCACCAGCTATTAAAAATAGTAAAAGGACACCGTATAAGCCTTAAATAAAGGGTAAGTAATAGAATATATAAAAACAAAACATATAATATTCATTACGTATAACTTCACTTTCTATATTTTTAAAATATAACATACGTTTGCTATAATGCTCATAATGGATAATGATAAAATATACAATTTCATTATGTATAATGAGCTATGGACATAAATACATTGAGTGTAACGGTCAAATTATATAATATTCGAAACCTCTAACAACCATATAACATTCATTTAATCTTATAACGGAAAACATAACGCACATAAATATAAGCTTTTAAGGTTTCCTCGCTGCTATAAAAAAACCTAACATCGAAGGCTAAGGCGGGAGCTACGCTCCGCTTCGCTCCCGCCTCAGCCTTCTGAACCTAAACTATCCAAGTCGCTTCTGCTCCGAACCGTCTTGCTCGCTCGCTTCGCTCGCTCGCACAAATTTTGAAGTAAAACTTTGAAATACAAAAGTTAAACACCTAATTTTCTGGCTTTAAAATTTTAGCTTTACCAAGTATTTTAGGAACAAAGTACCTATATCATTTGATATATTTATTGTACAATGACATAACATAGCTTAACACTAAAAAACTTGATATTATATAATATAATCTTATATAAGAGATATTACGTATTATTAACGGTATACCTTATGTATGTTATATAATATGAAGTTAGCCTATAAACATGTTATTTCTTATGAAAGTATATAAAACAACTGTTCTAGTAATCAAACGTTATACTTAATGAAATTATAGTGTTTCATGTTATACATAATGTAATTATATATAATGAACGTTTATAATATGAAATTATATCTAACGTTTTTATGTAACTTGGGACGCACCCTTAAATATAATATGAATATTTTTTACAACTAACAAGCCAGATTGCAGAGCTAGGACTCCAAGTACCACTTTATTTAAGAACGTCTGAGAGCTTCCTTTTGGTAATTGAATTCTATTCACGGTCCTTCTTGATCAGCCTGAATACTCAATGTCGAGATACTGCTTAGCATTGGTACGTAATGATAGTTTATTACGATACTAGTTTTACCTGCGAATTTGAACGCGTAAAACATTAAAGTTTTTATTTATTTATTATAAGAGCGAGGAAAAAGACCGAAGAGGAGACGGCAGGAGCTTGCTCTCGATAGGGACGAATGGGGGAAAGGAGAGGTCACTTTAAGGGGATCCCATGCCCCGATGACCTTCGATCTGAATTCCTTAGTTTTCTAATGATTTTTGTAGCTTATGATATTAACAACAACGGCTTTAAGCAATATAGCATCCCATATTTCCTTCAAGGTTCATTGTTTTCGAGATATTTGGTATCAAAGTTGAACAATTTTAGGCCATAAAACTGGTTTTCTGCCCATAACTTTTGTGTTAATTAGTTTCAAATGAAAGCCCTCGACCAGTTTTTAGAGACGTCAAAGATGAACCCAAATATGTAGATTTTGTATATGTTAGATCTTTCACGTCAATAGAGATACGAAATAACTGTTTTCTCAGACAATGTCTAAAAAAATCATACAAAATTAAGTATTAATTTTTTTCAAAATCCGGTAGACCAAAATAGAGATAAAAGATTGGAGAACCGATAGCTGTTTGACTTATAATTCTATCTGTAGGGCAAAAGTAGGAGATACGATTCAAAACTTGTCAAAAATAGATGAAAACCTCGGGGGCTACAACAGTCTTTCTCGAACGGAATGTTGCTGTTAGCTTCAGACAGCTTTTACAGTTTACCGGAGAAAGGGGGAGGTGCCAGAAGGGCTGCTCAGCAAGTGGGTGGTTCACTTAGCATGCCAAAGGCTGCTCCTACTGAGCCGACCTCGGACTTTGGACGCTAAGGGAAGAAATCGTTTTGGAAAGACTACGTTAAGTCCTGACTGAGAAGAAACGACAAGAGCTTTAACAGGTTTACAAAAAAAGAGTAAACGAATCATCTGAAGGGAAATGAACCATTGGTCCGTTGCCGGTCTTTAGAAAGTATAAGACCTTTTACCCACGTAATTTAGTTTTTATTGTTAGTTTTATCCCCTGTTTCACCATCCATTGATTAAAATTTGACGGATAAATGTGATGCCGTCTCTGTTTGTTTTTTTCGAATAGACGGAGACGGAATCACATTTATCTGTCAATTAAAATTAATCAATGGGTGGTGAAACAGCCCCTTAGTGTTTTAAGTCTTATTACTGATGGAACCAAATAAATCTTTCTTTCTTTTTAACCCCCGACGTAAAAAGAGGGGTGTTATAACTTTGACCGCTATGTCTGTCAGTCTCACTGTGTATTTGTCTATGGCACGTAGCTCTTAAACGGGTGGAACGATTTTAATGCGGATTTTTTTAGTTGAAAGCAGGGTCTCTAGCGATGTTTCTTAGATATGTTTCATCAAAATCAGTGTAGAAGTTATTGAGATATTGGACTTTGAAGTGACGAATTCGGGAATTTTCCAACTTTTTGTTGGCTATTAAATGTGTCGAATTGAACAATGAACAAACATCGACCGTTCGATTGTCGAAACGGTTAGAGAACCTGACTGCGAAGCTTAAAGCCCCGGGTTCGATCCCCGGCCGAGGTAGATATTTGTATGAATAATACGTAGTAGTGAGCAAAGTAATTGTTTTAGTTCATAGATATCCTCCGCAAAGTAACGCCTGAATCTATAAATGAAAAAAAAAAACATTTCTTTTTAATTAAGTAGCAGCTGTTTTCCCGTTTGAATTTCAGACCCAAAGCCGTAAATTATTCTGCGTTAATTGAACACTGTCGATTGGTCATCCATTCCCGCGAGTAAGTAGGTAAACATGGAGCTGATGCCTGAAAACATTGATCGGGCATCAGAGCCGTGGCGTAAAAAAATTCATTAGATAATTTTACTTGAAAAAATACTTTTTACGAGGTTTTTTTGCTGGCTATTCTTACGTTGTTCATCATCATCATCATCATGTCAGCCGAAAGACGTCCACTGCTGGACATAGGCCTCCCCCAAGGCTCTCCACTCATACCGGTCTTGTGCTTTTCGCATCCACCGCGATCCCGCGTTCTTAACCAGGTCGTCGCTCCATCTTGTTGGAGGCCTAATGACAGCTCGTCTCCCGGTCCGCGGACGCCAGTCGAGAACCTTCTGACCCCATCGGCCATCAGTCCTGCGAGCAATGTGCCCCGCCCATTGCCACTTCAGCTTACGTTGTTATTCAAACTTAATATCCGAACCAAGTTTCAAGTTCCATCAGGAGGCGATCCAGAAGAACTTCCAGAATTTCATGGCCTGATATTGTCATCAAACTTAAATAATTATGTTAAAAGAAAGAAAATTATTTATTTATAACGGAGTGATACCTTACACGTTATTTTCGAAGGATTGGTTTTCTCAGCTCTAGGCTGGTATTAACTACATTTACGGGTTATCCACCAAGTAAATGTAGCAAGAGTTGTAGAGTAAATATTTTTAAGAAGATTGCGGAGGGCTATTTTCAGGGTCTAGTTGCATGAACTTTCTCACTATTCTGCATGTATTAAGTATTGCGGCTTTTTGTAAAATTACACATTATTATTTCTATTATTATTGTTAAATATCAACTCAACCATGAAGTGGTTGAAAAAGGATTAGTTTAATATTTTGAAGCCATGAGTTACATAGTTAGGTACTTACATAGAATGTTGCAAGTTAAATAGAAGAGTGTAAAAAGCCAACGTTTTCTTGTTATTAGCCCGGAAAAATATAATGTTCCTGCGGGTAAGCTAGTCTTGAGTAAAAGTCAATAAATCTTTAAATCTCTCCGTATTTTGTCAATTATATGATACTTCCAAGATGTTGAAGTTAGCTGTTTGAGTGGATACCATCCAAGATACAAAAATCCATCCGAGATTCTTTCCACCTGCTCTTGAATGTTTTTTAGCGTCGTTAAAAAGTAGATAATATGTCAAAGGAGTGAAAAACCTTGTTCAATCTTTGATTATTTGATTGGAATATTTCAGCAGATGATTCTACAATTTTTTTGAAACAATCTTGTACGTAGATGAAAATTGGAATTAAATGTCACGTCCATAAATCTAAAGCATCGGTGGTTCTGATTGTATATTCATGGGGCTTATGCAGAGCAGCTTGGGCTCGCAGCCGGCGCTCGATCACCTGTAGTGCCAATAAATAAACAAAGTATCAACAGAGAAAAAGAGGCAAAGTCGAGCTTGGGAATTGGGTGAAGTCCAGAGCAGTGTTTTTAACCCCTGACGCTAAGAGGGCCGAGACATGCTTTCATGGATCAAGCCAAAGAGAAGGTCAATGAAACGTCGTGTCAAAGCATTGGCAGAGAGGCGTAAGGAATGGCGATTGCTCCAACGACAAGAGTAGGCTCTTAAATAAATGTAAGGTTACCGACATAGCCCGAAGAATTGCGAAACTGAAGTGGCAGTGGGCAGGGCACATTGCTCGCAGGACTGATGGCCGATGGGGTCAGAAGGTTCTCGAATGGCGTCCGCGGACCGGGAGACGAGCTGTCGGTAGGCCTTCAACAAGATGGAGCGACGACTTGGTTAAGATTGCGGGATCGCGGTGGATGCGGGTAGCACAAGACCGGTCTGTGTGGAGAGCCTTGGGAGGCCTATGTCCAGCAGTGGACGTCTTTCGGCTGACATGATGATGATGATGATGCTAAGAGGGTCAGGGGTGTTATGATTTAGACATCATGTCTGTATGTTGCATCGCAGCTCTCAAGCCGATGGACCAAATTGGAATGCAGTAGAAAGTTTCTTTGTAATGGTTCGTAGCTATGTTTGATAAAAATCGATTCAGCCGTTTTTGAGATATTGAATTCTGAAATAATAATTTCGGGGGGTCGTCCATCATCGTTGGTAACCTGAAGTGAAACGCAGTGAAATCAATCTTTCTTATTCATGAGCACCAGTCTATTACAGTGTCGCTTTTTTATT
>NC_133475.1:19032985-19062305 GCF_025370935.1 Choristoneura fumiferana | reverse complement strand
GAATTGGTTTATGGAAAATAATAAAAGCAAATATTATGGATATTTCTCCAGCATATCAATTAAGTTAATAATGCTAAGTCCTATATTCAGTTTAACCTTCAACACGAAAACCTGCTAAATAGACATTTTATTAATTTCCTGTGATTGGTAAAGTGTTGAGATGTTGTGTCAGAGCCAATAAAAGTACTTGAATAACAGTTTATTGTTTATTAGCAGTAGAGCTACAACACAATGGCGTACATAGAAAGTAAAGTAAAGTTGACAGATATGTCAGTGTCACAGACAGTTTTATTCAAGACCACAGAGTGCGCATTTTAATACTTAACACCCTCCCTAAATGCGTACTCTCCTACACATACAATCATCCCTCTCAAAGATTCAAACTGAGGTTTAGGAAGACTCTTGGTAAACATATCTGCTGCCTGAAGTTTAGTTTCACAATACTCAACATCATTACATTCTCAAGAAGTTTTCTCTAATATAGTGATATTGAATATCTATATGCTTCGATCTCTTATGTAAATTAGCACCACGAATCAGTTTGATTGTACTCTGATTATCAATTAATAGCTTGATATTTTCTGAAAAACCAATTTCTTTTCATGAGACTTTTAATCCAAACAAGCTCTTTCGTAGCGGCACAGGCAGCTAGATACTCAGCTTCTGTCGTAGACAGAGCTACACACACTTCTGTAATTTAGTGTTCCAGGTGATAGCACACTATTCATTATAAACACATAGCCAGTTATAGATTTGCGTGTCACAGTACAATTTGCATAGTCAGCATCAGAAAAACCTTTGTGTTGCTATCCTCACTTATACTTGTACTATATAGTATGCCCAAATCTTTATTACTTTCAAATATTTAAAACACCTTTTACTGCACCCAGTGTACATTATTAAAATTGTTCAAGTATCTACTCAGTGAGCATACTATAAGTAATATCAGGCCTCAGGCCTGCTACCTATAGCAGCATACATGAGTGAGCCTACTGCCTCACGGTATGGTACATCTGGCATGTCAGCTGATCCTTCACAATTATCTAACTTTACATTAGGGTCAGCTGGCAGTGCACTAGTTTTACATAAGTCCATTCCAAATTTGTGGAGCAAGCTATTAATATACTTAGTTTGATGTACAAAGATTGACCCATTGTTTTCAATTTCTATTTCTAAACCCACAAATTGCTTTGGACTCATAATAGTTATTTCAAAATGCTTTTGCAAGTTGATTAAGAACTTATCAATAAGCTCTTGTTTTTACACAATAATAACCCATCATCTACAAACAAAGTAAATATAAGGAACTTTGGTCCAGAGATATATACAGACATTTGTCATTCTGACAGTTTACAAAACCATTTTCCTCCATGAAAGAGTGAAATTTAGAATTCCAACACCTGGGCGACTGTTTCAACCCATACAGAGACTTTTTGAGTTTGCAGATTAATTCTGTGTCTAGACCAGGTGGAGGTTCCATATAACCTCTTCCTTTAGGGTTCCATATAGAAAAGCAGTCTTTATATCAAACTGTGCCATCTTCAATTTTTCTTTTGCTGCCAGTGACAGCATCATTCTAATGGTATCATAGCGTACCGTTGGTGAAAACGTTTCATCATAGTCTATCCCTTTCTCTTGGGTATAGCCTTTTGCACATAGTCGAGCTTTGTATCGTGTGGTCTCATCAGCATTCTGCTTAATTTTGTAAACCCATTTACAACCAATCATCTTCTTGTTAGCTGGACGTTCCACAAGCTCCCATGTCTTGCATGCATCATGAGACTCCAGTTCCTCATTCATTGCTGTTATCCATTTTTCCCTATCTTGGCTATTCACAGCCTCTGTGTATGTATTGGGTAGTACTTCTAAGTTTGCTTCTGCTGCTGTGCTTCTATGCAGTCGGGGACGCAGGTTGTATCTCTGTTCTCTTCCCTCGTTATTTTGATCATACATTGCTTTGCTCTCTTCCTGACTCTCTGGATTTTCATCTAATTCGTTAACTGCCACATCATCTATCATAGCTTGGTAAAAATCCTCAAATGCTTCATGACCATATAGATGGGACTCATAAGTTTGCCTTCTTCACTATGATAGCTATCAAGGGTCAGTGGGTGATCTGATCTCTCCCATGCTGTCAATCAATGAAGAGAGCTCGTTTTCGTTGAAGATTACATCCCGAGATACACTTATTTTCTTTGTATCCGGATCAAACAACCTGTAATTGTCAGAGTTGCTTTCATAGCCAACTAGAATAAGCCTCTTGCTTTTTGGCTCTAGTTTGTTCTCTTTTCTTTAGGTACATGCATATAAGCAGCAGAACCAAATGCTCTAACATGTGTCAGTGTGGGTTTTGAGCCAGTCCAAAGTTCAAATGGAGTCATTTCCTTGTTATTTCTTCTGTTCATTAAGTAAACCGCTGTCTGCACTGCTTCTGCCCACAGCGCCAGAGGTAGATGTCTTGCATACAGCATAGACCGAGCACTTTCCATGATTGTGCGGTTTGCCCTTTCGCTCCGGCCATTCTGCTGCGGTGTATATGGGGCGGTGTGTTCTAACTCAATACCTTTCTCAGCTGCATATTTCCTAAATTCATCATTGCAGTACTCCTTGCCGTTGTCACTGTGTAACAGCTTGACTTTGGTGTCAAATTATTTTCTATTAGTTGAACATACTTCTGAAAGGCCTGTAGCGCTTCACTCTTGTGCTTCAAGAAGTAAACGGTGATAAATCCAGATGCTGCTTCTAGGAATGTGATAAATATCGAGCTCCACCAACAGATGGTATTGGCATAGGCCCACAGAGGTCGCTGTACACTTTATTTTCTGCACGTTTGATTCTCTTTTCTTGAAAGGGACTCTATGTTGCTTACCAATAACACAAGCCTCACAGAAAAAGTCACTGAGATCACCAACAGGAGGTAAATGTCCATTTTGCACCATTTCACGCAATGTCTTTATGTTAACATGACCAAGACGCGCTCGTGCCATTGTTTCAAAGTTACTATATTTGCTTCACCGCCCGCCAAGATGGGCTTGAACAACAATTTGTAAAGATTATTAGGTTGTTTAATGGCAGTAGCCGCAACACTTCCGTCACTATTTTTTATAAATGCAAAATCTTTGTTTTTGGTCACTGAAAATCCTTTTGAGGTTACAACACCCTCCGAGAACAAGTTTCTCTTCAATTCAGGCACAAAAGCACATTATTTATGGTGGAATCATACCATTTACCGTTCAAGAACTTCATTATTTTAATTGTTCCTGAGCCTTGCACAGATAGTTCACTTTTGTCACCTAATCGCACACAGCTACACTCTGGCTTGAAGTCTGAGAAATAATTCCGTCGATATGTCATGTGGGCGGATGCCCCCTGTCTAAGATCCATACTTCTTCATCTGCTGTGTTATTTGCCTCAAGCTGGGCAATGAAGGCTGATTCATTTTTCTCATACTTTAAGTCATGCTTATATGCACTACTTTGTTGTGGGCTAAAGCGACAATCACGAGCATAGTGCCCAAGTTTCCTGCACTTAAAGCACTTTACTGATCTTTTAGCCACCTTCTCCGTAGCTAGTGCTGTTTCCTCTTGAGCTTTGAAACTTAAATCCTCATCTAACAGTCGCGCCGTAAGGTTGTTTACCGTTTGTTTACTTGGTTCGAGCGACAGCCAAGCTTGTCGCACCATGCGATAGCGCTCGGGCAATGACCCTAGTATCTTGGTCACGATTGCCATTTCTGACATTGTTTCGCCGGCATCCTTTAGCTGTTTCGCAATATTTTCTATTTTAGAAATGTGTTCGGCAATGCTATCGCCCTCGATAAACTTGATCGTGTGGAATTTCTCATGCAACAGCATTTTGGAATTTTCACTTTTTTGGTCATAGATCGAGTCTAATTTGACAAAAATGTCACTCGCCGTTTCACTTGTTTCGATTAGACTTATTTGAGGCAATTCCATGCTTGCCGTAATTACGTACATCGCCTTCGCGGCATCTTTCTTCTTCCACTCGTTCTCATCGGCGCCAGCCGGCGCTATAGAAGAGGTTATGTGATCGCCCAGGCCCCTGGCCTTCAAGGCAAGTGTCGTTTGGAACTTCCATTGTCTGTAGTGTTGTCGCCTGCGAACTTCTTCGCAGTCGCGACGCCAAGACCTCCAAGATCCATTGGTACTTAACAACGTCCACGTGCCGCGCTACAAACACGCGTGCATCCGACGCAATACCGAGACGTAGGAAAAAACACGTTCTGACGACCGATCCGACTTTATTTCTATTCACTCGCGATGTCTGGGCCCATAGCCTGTTGAGATGTTATCGTCAGAGCCAATAAAAGTACTTGAATAACAGTTTATTGTTTTATTAGCAGTAGAGCTACAACACAATGGCGTACATAGAAAGTAAAGTAAAGTTGACAGATATGTCAGTGTCACAGACAGTTTTTATTCAAGACCACAGAGTGCGCATTTTAATACTTAAATAAGAATGCTGTAATATATTTAAAATATCAGTTAGTCATAGTACAATGGGATTTTCAAAATTTTGATTAGTTAAACGATGAAGAGTCTAGCAATTTTTTCAATTCCGTAAACTAGTCAAATGGACTTAGAAGTTAACGAATTAGGCCGACTGTAATAACTTATAGAATCTAGGTGTTAAATTCGGAGGTCATTTCAATGAACTATAAAAATTACAGTGTTTCACCCGCCATCTTAGATCATCATCATTCAGCCGAAAGACGTCCATGCTGGATTGACATAGACTCCCAGCTTCCACAGTCCGTCTGTGATTTCCGCATCCACCGCAATCCTTCACCAGGTCGTCGCTCCAATCTGTAGGAGGCCAAGTTTGGAGGAGGCCACGATAGCTAGTCTATACAACAAATGTGTGTTATGCGCTCCCTGTCTCGTGTTCGTAAGAACACACACATACATGAACCCAAACTATACCACCACATACTACGCGACGCGTTTTCGAACTCCACCAGAGTTCATCATCAAGCAAGCACACAACGTGGGTGTGCTCTACGGAAGGATCGCGAAAGTCGGGCTCGCACTTGGTGAGACGAGTTTTTCGGAATTTTAAGTGCAAAGTTACATTGGTTACTTAATTTACCAAGATCTTTACGATTTAGGACTCTTCTAACCCGCATCAAAGTCAAATTTACTACGACATTTTAATCCTTATAAGGGTTCCTGCGAATATGATAATTTATGTACTACTTACGTACTACGTTATGACATGGGGTGGGAAAGAAGCAAGTGGGTCTGCTGATGGTGATCACTACCCATGGACATCACCATCGAATCCAGTGGTGGTGCGGAATTGCTGGAATAAAATGCTGAGGAAATGCTTTATATTTGTTACTTATGATTGGTAGCCTGATTTGGCATATGACCTGTCAAGCAGTCGCGGGTTCGGCCCCGGGCTTGCAACTCATGAGGATTTGATGTGCGAAATTAAATTACAAATTTTTCATGAACTTGAATGGTAAAGGAAAACAACTTGAGAAACCTGCGTACACATGGGTAGAAATTCAATGGTGCGTGTGAAGTTCCCAATCCGTACTGGGCCTGCGTGGAGACTGCGGCCCAAGCTTTTCCATTCTGTGCCCTGCAGTGGTACGTATATACGAGTACGTCACATTAAGATTTTATATTGTTTTAAAATTAGAAATATGAATAATTGACACCATAAAATAATTATTATCATGGGGCACTTGACAACGATTGACCTAGGCCCAAACTAAACAAAGCTTGTACTACTATGGATAATAGCTGGATATCTGCCCGGCCGGGAATCGAACCCGGGACCTCAAGCTTCGTAGTCAGGTTCTCTAACCACTTGGTCATCCGGTCGTCATAAACTTGTGACAAACCTTCATCTCACAACTTCAATATTAGTGATTACTTAAAAAGGGCATCGCCTTTTTTTCGTATCAAACCCCGAAGCATGCAAAAAGTGAGAATTTTCCAACTATTCGTTCTGGCCAATCATACAGCACCCTACGGGATGCCACTGGCAAAAAATCACATTTAAAAACGATGACACGAATAGTAAAACGAGATATTTTTGGAATTGCAATTTATCAAAGGCTCGAGACTACCGGAAATAGGGCGGTAGTAATCCGCAAGCAATGGCGATCGCTGCGCATTCTCCAGTTGTTTGCAATGATTCCTCGCTCGACCTTTTTCTGAAGTTTGACACACGTTTGGGCTATGTGAGAGGAAATGAGATTGTTTCGAAGCATTAGCCGAAAACGGGAATAGCTTTGTAGCATTTTGTTACAACATGTAGGTACACACAAGGTGTTAAATATCTGAAGACAGACACCCCAAAAATGTGTTTTTTATTTAAGTTAGGGCCAGTATTTAATTATCTAAATAGTACGCAACCTCGCTAATTGGCGCATGTTGCGTTCGTAGCTTTTAGACTGGGCACAATAAAAAGGGGATTTAAAAACCAGCTTTTCAAATAAAAAAAACGCATTCAAATCGGTTCACCCATTTAAAAGATACGGTGCCACAGACAGACACACATAGCGGTGAAACTTATATATAACATCCCTCTTTTTGCGTGAGGGGTAAAAAACACAAACACAACCTGATTTAAAACATAGTGTAATCGATTCTACTCTTGATTTTGAGCAAAATTAAAATACTTCCTGGTTTTCAGTTATTTAATTAACACCTTGTATATAAAATGATAATGTACTGATAATCTCAGATAACCTAACTGTATTTTTTATTTTAAGTTTGTTTGTTGTGTTTGTTTCAAATACATTAATAATAAATGCAGTTTTTTTGGAAAATTGAATACTACCTTTTTATAATTTTTTTCTTATCTTCAGCATTTAGTCTACTTTCCTTTCAAGTGACGTTAATAATTTCCACCCTGAATATGTAGCTCGGATCATCATCATCATCATCATCATATCAGCCGTAGAACATCCCTTGTTAGACGTAGGCTCGCCCTGTAGACCTTATTATACAGTCTACTATTTCGATTCGGTTATTTTATTACAGGCTTTTAAAGTAGGAAATAACTACAAGATGCTAATAAATTCACTGTTCAGCAAGTTTTTTCCGGGTTCCTAGTTAGTACTTTTGGAAATAGTAGGTCGTTGAGCCTTTGTCCTTTTGCTAAAGTAATCCAGCACACTAATTAAGTGAGGTGAGATAGTGTTTGAACTCATAGAATTCGTTCGTAATTTATTCGTTAACTCTTAATTTGCCAATTAAAGCAATGTCCGCACTGATGTCGGTTAAAAGTTGAAACGGACAACAGAAGTCATTGCTTAATTAATTTCAAGACCTTTGCTTATACAAAATCTTTGTTTGGAATTAAAAAGTTTTTGGCAAAAAAATCATTTGTAATACTATTTTTTTTTGCTGATTGCACTTTTTTCGGCTGTACTTGAATTGTCACCCAAACTACATTAGCATACCAAATTTCAAGTCGATGCCATTAACGGTTGAAGAGTTCCGTTCTGCGGAGACGATCCTGGCCGCATTACCAGGACGTCACTACCAGATTATTGTATTGTCACGTACTTTACATAAGTTTGCCAAATTTCAAGACAGTCGCGACTTTAATAAAAAACGACTGGGGATAAGGCACCCTTCACAGAGAATAAAAATAGAACAGTCGATTGCAAAAATATGGATTTATCTAACCCTTCAAAAATATGTAACGTAAACTGCTTCAACTTTGCCCTCTGGCCCCAACATTGCCTAATTCGATTTAAAGTCGATAACTTAGCACTCTTATAAGTTTTAAACTTTTATATACACGGGAATTATTATTACAGGGGGATAAAAGTTTAAAAACCTAGAAGGGTGCTAGGTATTGACTAAATCGAATCAGGCAATGTTGGGGCCAGAGGGCAAAGTTGAAGCAGTTTACGGTACCACAGACTCTTACTCCGACGTTATAAGGTCATGGTAACCTATGTTTGAGTGCTTGGAATAGATACTCTTTGAAAATAAATTACATATTTTGGATGATCGTATCACAAACGGTTTCATTGTCAGCACTGTGCATCTCATCTGCATTGTGTTTGCACCCTACGAGTAATCTGAGAAACATTCGGGGTTGGTGCACATCCGTGAAATACCCTGGCGCGATCCCTGTCGATTCCATCCTTGTTTACATGGAGTAAAGGAATCCTTGAGCCGTGAGATCGCACGTCCAAAAGCAGCCAAGCGTATATAGATAAAGCTCAATAGAATTGCTCGTTTTTGGGACTAAGTAAGTAAGTAAGTAATTCTTTATTTGTCAGTATACGTGCGCAAAGTTGATGAAGGTTGGTTGGAGTAAGATTATTTTGAATGGTATAATGCTCTTTTTAGGGTTCCGGAGCCAAAATGGCAAAAACGGAATCCTTATAGTTTCGCCATGTCTGTCTGTCTGTCTGTCCGTCCGCGGCTTTGCTCAGGGACTATCAATGCTAGAAAGCTGTAATTTTGTACGGATATATATGTAAACTATGCCAACAAAATGGTACAATAAACAACTAAAAAAAAATTTTTTTTAGGGTACCTCCCATGGACGTAAAATGGGGGTGTTTTTTTTTCTTATCCAACCCTATAGCGTGGGGTATCGTTGGATAGGTCTTTTAAAACCATTTTAGGGGTTTGCTAAGACGATTTTTCGATTCAGCGATTTGTTTACGAAATATTCAACTTTAAAGTGAAAATTTTCATTAAAATCGGGCGTCCCCCCCTCTAAAATCTAAACCGGTGGGTGGAAAAATTAAAAAAAAATTAGGTTGGTAGTAAGTATATCAAACTTTCAAGGAAAACTATAACGGCTAAGTCTGCTTGAGAATTATTAGTAGTTTAAGAGTAAATAGCAGCCTAAGGTATAAAATATACCTAAACTTGGAAGATTCCGTATAAAATAAGAATTAATTAATTTTTTCGTAATAGCTACGGAACCCTATTTTGGGCGTGTCCGACACGCTCTTGGCCGGTTTTTTATTCAAATGAATTCCTTTTCTGTCACGAAGCGCTCTGTGAAAATATAACTTCCTCATCGCAATTTCAACGTACAAAGTGTTATTAACTAGACATGCCCTGCGGTTTTGCACGCGTAAACCATTAATAAAAAGTCAAACATCAAAATTGAATCAGGCGTTACTCTGCGGAGGTCCATATCAATTAACTAAAATAATTTCTTTGCTCACCCGCGACCTTATGTTTAGCTAAGTTTATGCAAAACATGCGACTAGCAACTAGGCCGCAAACAGTTCTTTTACATGTCACACACTTTCACATGCAGAATATTAGTATAAAAGTATATGGATACCGACGTCCAGGTAACGAATTCCATCTGCATAACAAATTCCATCCAACTTCGTTCAAACGTTTTAGCATGAAGTTAACACACACATGCGCCCATATAACACATACTCACTAAAGAAAGAAAAAAAGAAAGAAAGAAAATTCTTTTATTCACAACACAAGACACAACAACATTATTAGGTAAAAATAAGCAATACAAAGGTATGTGTCATTGCGGTTGTGAATAGGACACTGGCTCAGCATAATGCTGAAGCGTTAAAAACACCCCAGCGGTGATTTTCAGCCAGCACCAGCTATTAAAAATAGTAAAAGGACACCGTATAAGCCTTAAATAAAGGGTAAGTAATAGAATATATAAAAACAAAACATATAATATTCATTACGTATAACTTCATTTTCTATATTTTTTAAAATATAACATACGTTTGCTATAATGCTCATAATATATAATGATAAAATATATAATTTCATTGTGGATAATGAGCTATGGACATAAATACATTGAGTATAACGATCAAATTATATAATATTCAAAACCTCTAACAACCATATAACATTCATTTCATCTTACAACGGAAAACATAACGCTCATAAATATAAGCTTTTAAGGTTTCCTCGCTGCTATAAAAAAAACCTAACATCGAAGGCTAAGGCGGGAGCTACGCTCCGCTTCGCTCCCGCCTTAGCCTTCTGAATCTAAACTATCCAAGTCGCTTCTGCTCCGAACCGTCATGCTCGCTCGCTTCGCTCGCTCGCACAAATTTTGAAGTAAAACTTTGAAATACAAAAGTTAAACACCTAATTTTCTGGCTTTAAAATTTTAGCTTTACCAAGTATTTTAGGAACAAAGTACCTATATCATTTGATATATTTTATTGTACAATGACATAACATAGCTTAACACTAAAAAACTTGATATTATATAATATTAATCTTATATAAGAAGATATTACGTATTATTAACGGTATACCTTATGTATGTTATATAATATGAAGTTAGCCTATAAACATGTTATTTCTTATGAAAGTATATAAAACAACTGTTCTAGTAATCAAACGTTATACTTAATGAAATTATAGTGTTTCATGTTATACATAATGTAATTATATATAATGAACGTTTATAATATGAAATTATATCTAACGTTTTTATGTAACTTGGGACGCACCCTTAAATATAATATGAATATTTTTTACAACTAACAAGCCAGATTGCAGAGCTAGGACTCCAAGTACCACTTTATTTAAGAACGTCTGAGAGCTTCCTTTTGGTAATTGAATTCTATTCACGGTCCTTCTTGATCAGCCTGAATACTCAATGTCGAGATACTGCTTAGCATTGGTACGTAATGATAGTTTATTACGATACTAGTTTTACCTGCGAATTTGAACGCGTAAAACATTAAAGTTTTTATTTATTTATTATAAGAGCGAGGAAAAAGACCGAAGAGGAGACGGCAGGAGCTTGCTCTCGATAGGGACGAATGGGGGAAAGGAGAGGTCACTTTAAGGGGATCCCATGCCCCGATGACCTTCGATCTGAATTCCTTAGTTTTCTAATGATTTTTGTAGCTTATGATATTAACAATAACGGCTTTCAGCAATATAGCATCCCATATTTCCTTCAAGGATCATTGTTTTCGAGATATTTGGTATCAAAGTTGAACAATTTTAGGCCATAAAACTGGTTTTCTGCCCATAACTTTTGTGTTAATTAGTTTCAAATGAAAGCCCTCGACCAGTTTTTAGAGACGTCAAAGATGAACCCAAATATGTAGATTTTGTATATGTTAGATCTTTCACGTCAATAGAGATACGAAATAACTGTTTTTTCAGACAATGTCTAAAAAAATCATACAAAATGAAGTATTAATTTTTTTCAAAATCCGGTAGACCAAAATGGATAAAAGATTGGAAAACCGATAGCTGTTTGACTTATAATTCTATCTGTAGGGCAAAAGTAGGAGATACGATTCAAAACTTGTCAAAAATCGATGACTACAACAGTCTTTCTCGACTGTCAGTTGCTGTTAGCCTCAGACAGCTTTTACAGTTTACCGGAGAAAGGGGGAGGTGCCAGAAGGGCTGCTCAGCAAGTGGGTGGTTTTCTTAGCATGCCAAAGGGTGCTCCTACTGAGCCGACCTCGGACTTTGGACGCTAAGGGAGAAATCGTTTTGGAAAGACTACGTTAAGTCCTGACTGAGAAGAAACGACAATAGCTTTAACAGGTTTACAAAAAAAGAGAGAGCAAACGAATCATCTGAAGGGAAATGAACCATTGGTCCGTTGCCGGTCTTTAGAAAGTATAAGACCTTTTACCCACGTAATTTAGTTTTTATTGTTAGTTTTATCCCCTGTTTCACCATCCATTGATTAAAATTTGACGGATAAATGTGATGCCGTCTCTGTTTGTTTTTTTCGAATAGACGGAGACCAAATCACATTTATCTGTCAATTAAAATTAATCAATGGGTGATGAAACAGCCCCTTAGTGTTTTTGTCTTATTACTGATGGAACCAAATAAATCTTTCTTTCTTTTTAACCCCCCACGTAAAAAGAGGGGTGTTATAACTTTGACCGCTATGTCTGTCTGTCTCACTGTGTATTTGTCTGTGGCACGTAGCTCTTAAACGGGCGGACCGATTTGAATGCGGTTTTTTCATTTGAAATCAGGTCTTCTAGCGATGATTCTTAGACATGTTTAATCAAAATCGGTTCAGCCGTTTTTGAGATATTGTTCTGAAGTGACTAAGTTGGGGGTTTTCCAACTTTTGTTGGCTATTAAATGTGTCGAATTGAACAATGAACAAACATCGACCGTTCGATTCTCGAAGTGGTTAGAGAACCTGACTGCGAAGCTTAAGATCTCGGGTTCGATCCCCGGCCAAGGTATGTTTGTATGAATAATACGTAGTAGTGAGCAAAGTAATTGTTTTAGTTCATTGATATCCTCCGCAAAGTAACGTCTGAATCTATAAATGAAAAAAAAACCTTTTCTTTTTAATTAAGTAGCAGCTGTTTTCCCGTTTGAATTTCAGACCCAAAGCCGTAAATTGTTCTGCGTTAATTGAACACTGTCGATTGGTCATCCATTCCCGCGAGTAAGTAGGTAAACATGGAGCTGATGCCTGAAAACATTGATCGGGCATCAGAGCTGTGGCGTAAAAATTGTCATTAGTTAATTTTACTTGAAAAAATACTTTTTACGAGGTTTTTTTGCTGGCTATTCTTACGTTGTTCATCATCATCATCATCATCATGTCAGCCGAAAGACGTCCACTGCTGGACATAGGCCTCCCCCAAGGCTCTCCACTCATACCGGTCTCGTGCTTTTCGCATCCACCGCGATCCCGCGTTCTTAACCAGGTCGTCGCTCCATCTTGTTGGAGGCCTAATGACAGCTCGTCTCCCGGTCCGCGGACGCCAGTCGAGAACCTTCTGACCCCATCGGTCATCAGTCCTGCGAGCAATGTGCCCCGCCCATTGCCACTTCAGCTTACGTTGTTATTCAAACTTAATATCCGAACCAAGTTTCAAGTTCCATCAGGAGGCGATCCAGAAGAACTTCCAGAATTTCATGGCCTTATTATAATATTGTCATCAAACTTAAATACCTTATTATGTTAAAAGAAAGAAAATAATTTATTTATAACGGAGTGACACATTACACATTATTTTCGAAGGATTGGTTTTTCTCAGCTCTAGGCTGGTATTAACTACATTTATGGGTTATCCACCAAGTAAATGTAGCAAGAGTTGTAGAGTAAATATTTTTAAGAAGATTGCGGAGGGCTATTTTCAGGGTCTAGTTGCATGAACGTTCTCACTATTCTGCATGTATTAAGTATTGCGGCTTTTTGTAAAATTACACATTATTATAATTATTATTTCTATTATTATTGTTAAATATCAACTCAACCATGAAGTGGTTGAAAAGGGATTAGTTTAATATTTTGAAGCCATGAGTTACATAGTTAGGTACTTACATATAGAATGTTGCAAGTTAAATAGACGAGTGTAAAAAGCCAACGTTTTCTTGTTATTAGCCCGGAAAAATATAATTTTCCTGCGGGTAAGCTAGTCTTGAGTAAAAGTCAATTAATCTTTAAATCTCTCCGTATTTTGTCAATTATATGATACTTCCAAGATGTTGAAGTTAGCTGTTTGAGTGGATACCATCCAAGATACAAAAATCCATCCGAGATTCTTTCCACCTGCTCTTGAATGTTTTTTAGCGTCGTTAAAAAGTAGATAATATGTCAAAGGCGTGAAAAACCTTGTTCAATCTTTGATTATTTGATTGGAATATTTCAGCAGATGACTCTACAATTTTTTTGAAACAATCTTGTAGTTACGTAGATGAAAATTGGAATTAAATGTCACGTCCAAATCTAAAGCATCGGTGGTTCTGATTGTATATTCATGGGGCTTATGCAGAGCAGCTTGGGCTCGCAGCCGGCGCTCGATCACCTGTAGTGCCAATAAATAAACAAAGTATCAACAGAGAAAAAGAGGCAAAGTCGAGCTTGGGAATTGGGTGAAGTCCAGAGCAGTGTTTTTAACCCCTGACGCTAAGAGGGCCGAGACATGCTTTCAAGGATCAAGCCAAAGAGAAGGTCAATGAAACGTCGTGTCAAAGCATTGGCAGAGTGGCGTAAGGAATGGCGATTGCTCCAACGACAAGAGTAGGCTCTTAAATAAATGATATCAGAAATGATGATATCCGCAGTAGAACTAAGGTTACCGACATAGCCCGAAGAATTGCGAAACTGAAGTGGCAGTGGGCAGGGCACATTGCTCGCAGGACTGATGGCCGATGGGGTCAGAAGGTTCTCGAATGGCGTCCGCGGACCGGGAGACGAGCTGTCGGTAGGCCTCCAACAAGATGGAGCGACGACTTGGTTAAGATTGCGGGATCGCGGTGGATGCGGGTAGCACAAGACCGGTCTGTGTGGAGAGCCTTGGGGGAGGCCTATGTCCAGCAGTGGACGTCTTTCGGCTGACATGATGATGATGATGATGCTAAGAGGGGTCAGGGGTGTTATGATTTAGACATCATGTCTGTATGTTGCATCGCAGCTCTCAAGCCGATGGACCAAATTGGAATGCAGTAGAAAGTTTCTTTGTAATGGTTCGTAGCTATGTTTGATAAAAATCGATTCAGCCGTTTTTGAGATATTGAATTCTGAAATTATAATTTCGGG
Source organism: Choristoneura fumiferana (assembly GCF_025370935.1). Taxonomy (NCBI): domain Eukaryota; kingdom Metazoa; phylum Arthropoda; class Insecta; order Lepidoptera; family Tortricidae; genus Choristoneura; species Choristoneura fumiferana. The sequence continues at coordinate 19,047,800 of NC_133475.1, read as the reverse complement.
GGTCGTCCATCATCGTTGGTAACCTGAAGTGAAACGCAGTGAAATCAATCTTTCTTATTCATGAGCACCAGTCTATTACAGTGTCGCTTTTTTATTACAATTAGACTGATTGTACAGATCTGAAAAATATAGCGACCATTCTCAATTATCTATGCACTTAGTCTAATTATTGCGGAGAAAAAATCGACACGCTAATTAGACAGGCGCATAATATAAATGAGGATGTCTGAAGTAGACTTGTCTGGTTTTGGTTCACGTAAGCTAAGCCTGGGATTAGAGTAAACGAATTCTTGAATTCCGCGTAGAATTCGTTTGCCACTATACCGCGGGAACTACAAGATCTGGAATAAAAACTATGCTATGTCCTTCCTCGGGACTCCAAGTATCTATAAGTATACCAAATTACATCTAAATCGGTTCAGCGGTTTAGATGTGAACAGGTAATAAACAAACAAACCAACTGACTTCAACTTTCGCAGGTATAATATTACTGATATTAGTGGTGTAAGTGCTGGGTGTCGGTGCTGAAGTGCATTTTTAATGCGAAACTAATGCTTGCGCTTTGGTCACACACACATGCGCGCTACCCGTTCGTTACATCGTTTATTAACACACATGCAAATCAAATAAATGGAGCACATACAGGTAAGTACGTTTCTATAATATATAGTTTTCATGAACCTATTCTTTCATAACTAATCATGTTAGGCTTTTATTTTTCAGGTGCAGAGCGGCGTCGTCTACAAGTGGGATTATGAGTCTTGTCTATTCTTCTCTATGGGTTACAGTTTTCAACCTACTACCAGCTACCAGGATGTCACTACTAGATTATTGTATTGTCACGCGATTTACATAAGTATTCCGAATTCGAAGTCAAGCTGACTACTGGAAGTTGGTCAAATTGAAACTTGCAAGATTTGATTACAGACAGGCAGACAGACAACGGGACAGGAGAAACTAAATTAAAGTTTGTAAAATAAGTCGATTTTGTACTCGTATGTCCACTTGCTATTGTCTGTTTTATACAATTAATTAAAACCATCATCATTATCGTATCAGCTCTGCTATTGGATATATAGGCCTCCCCTTTGAATAAATTTTAATTTCGCTTTAATTATTATTACCTTCCACAAAAATAAATAGCAGACCGCGTAATGTAACTAATAAGTTAAAAATCCCTGACATTGTATTTAACGGCGAAAAAACTAGGTACTACCTATAATGGGAAATAAAACATCTGACACCAGGAATTCGGATTTTAATTGGTCAAAAAATACGTTTAACATCTAGATTTAAAATTAAAACAATATTTTGTATCACATTAGTTACATCAAATCACCTTAAGCTATATTTAACATTAACTTTACAACATTGAACAATTCTTAAATACCTATTAAAAATAATTATTCTCGTTGACCTTCGTTAGATATACTAGTATATAATATACATATATTTAAAAAAAATCACTCCTAAACTTACTCGAGTGGTCTTTATATTTTCATAGACTCTACCAAGGACCATGTATGGTCCTTGACTCTACGTTAAAAAGAAATAATGTCTCTGAATATGATAGTTCACGTGACAACTATTTTATACTGAATTACAGAATGACCAAGTTGTATGTGAATCAGGCCAAGCAATACTACACTTTATGAGAACGATATTAAAACTTTTTCTATTCACAGATAAGTTGGTCAGTCTGTACATTAAAATGTAGATATATAGCAGCGTTCCCACCAATAATGCGCAAGGATAGTGTTGCGCGGAATTTGTTTTCATTTACTAATAGAAACGATTCATTTACACTGTTTGCCCGAAAGTTATATGCCATAATTTCATTTCCCCGAAGTTCATATGCCCGAAACTTCATTTGCCCGATTGTTTCGTTTACTAGAAAATTAATGTTCTTATTTTCCCGAAAATTAGATGCCATAATGATACGAATGCAATACGTATTGTTTTCCATATTATTAAGTGCAATAATATTATTTAAAAGAATATTCAAACGCCATACTAAATAGTGTTTATTTTGATTATGATTGATTAAAATTGCTTTTTTCTATTACTAATCTATCTATTTTATTATCCGGGCTGCTTTAAAAAAATACCTAACATCGAAGGCTAAGGCGGGAGCTACGTTCTACTTCGCTCCCGCCTTAGCCTTCTTAACCTAAACTATCCGAGTCGCTTTTGCTCCAAACCGTCTTGCTCGCTCGCTTCGCACGCTCGCACAAATCAAAACTCTCAATTCTAACCTAATCTATGTGATTAAAATTTACCTAATTTAAAGGCTTGTTTGACGTATCGGATTTATCAGTATTATAGTGACGATACTCACCATTTACATGGATGGCAAAATTATATTATGGCATGTGATACAGTCTTACAATGATTATGAAAAATGAAATTATTTAAATTAATATTATGGGAAACAAAGATTCTGCCATTTGATTAATATGGTAAACAATTAGTAGTGAAAATGATATGATTTATAAGAAACAATATTATGGCGGTTGAATATTATAGCACATGAAATTCGGGCAAATGAAATTCGGTTAAGTGAAGGTATACCCAGTACCACTACCATGAGTTTACAGTGACCGTACTCGATAGCGACGGCGTAAATTATTTGTAGAGGCGCTGTACAATTCACCATACAAATAATTTACGCCGTCACTATCGAGTACGGTCACTGTAAACTCGATGTTAGTGGTAATGGTGCAAACTCGCAACATATCCTCACACCTCTGATGGGAACGGTGGACACCAAAAAGTTGGACCATGTCAATTGGGGGTACCTAACCATAAAATCGGCTGACTGGAAAAAGTTCCATTGTGATACGAAAATGTAAGATAATCACACAAAAATGTAGTCAATGGAACTTTAACAGTGATTTTAACTGGTACTAGAGTTGCAAGGTGTCCAACTTTTTGATCTCCATGCATATTATTCTTTACATAGCTGAGATTATTGATACAAAATATCACTATTTTCTCACAGATATTGATACAATGTCATAAGTGATAGGTATATTACACCTTTGCATTAAGACTAATGCCGAAATATAGAGTTTTCTAAAAAACCCGAATTTAAATCATAAAATTGCATTAGGAATTAATGCGGCGTCTAAATATGAACAGTGAACACAATTCTATACATTACATATTTATATTACTTGTTCACGTTTTATAATGGCGTTTCCATTTTATCTTTTATTTGTACCTTAATTTTTTGGCTTTTTTATTTGATATTGGGAAGATAAAAGTGTCTTTAATTTTATATACAATTTTGTCTGTTTTTTGTGACGAACCAAATGAACTTTACGAAAAAATGTTATAAAACTGGACTGTTATAAGACTGGACTGGAAAACAACCCGGCTATGTGCGAGTCGGACTCGCGCACCGAGGGTTTCGTACAAATATTTGTATTATATGATGTAACAAAAAAATTATGCTTGTGTGCATAAGGGTACAGTGATCCTATAAGGGTTCCGTTTTTCCTTTTGAGGTACGCAACCCTAAAAATAGGGAACTTTACACACACCACTGGATTGCTTCGCAGATTTGTGCATTCACGATATTTTTCTTCATCGTAAAGCTCATGGGTTATGTCAAATGTAAATTCGCACTTGAATTTCGTAAACTTAGAGATGCTAGTCCGTGTTTGAACCCACAATACTCTTCTTGAAAGACTGTAGGCCACCACGACGTAGCCAATGAGTAAGGTTAATGCTTTTCCGAATGACAAACGCGCTTGCCAAATGAAACCCACGGCCGTACCGTTATTTGTCACGAACTTCTATCAAGGTGACTAAATAACGCTCCTTGAATGTGTCCTCGGCTCGAGCTACTTTACAAGAGCCACGATACACTGGGAATCTATCAGTCAATGTTTGAAACAGGATGACAATCAACTAACTTAGAAGGTAAAAGGTATTGATGGAAATGAACGGTTGTTTTCAGACTTCGAGAATGAGCTCGTGAGTTTGAAAGTACCTAAGTTTTGTTTATAAAGAAAGAGACAAGAAGATAAAGGCGAACTTGTTCTTATAAGGGATCTTTACTAGTTTTTGAGTGGATTAGAGGAGCGTGTAGGGAACGACAAAGAGCGAGTTTAAAAATCAGAACTAGTGAAAGCTAGCTCTGACTAGCTACATCAGAGCCCGTATATATATACACGCTTAAGTCATTAGATATAGCAGTTGAATTGAAATTCCGGGATTTTGCAAAATTCCCGTGGGAATTTCCGAAAATTACTAAGACGTCCTGTACTGATTATTTGACAGGCTGAAAAATGATTAATTATGACAATACTAATTGGAACCAGCCTATATGCAGCGTGACATCAAATCCATGTCATCGGCATCAAAAGTACGGGCTCTGGTACATAATTTTTTATACACATACTGATAAAAAAGACCTATTACTATTTAGAGAATAGCAGCTTATTTTAAGAACCGTATGGCTCTGGAAGTAGATTTAAAACGACTTTCATCCAAATCCATTTAACCATGTTAGCGTGAAGGAGTTAACACACGCACGCACATGCTCATATCAGCCGTAGGACGTCCACTGTTGGACATAGGCCTCCTCCATAGACCTCCAGTTGCTTCGGTTCAAAAACTGACCTGCATCCACCGTTAACCCGCGGTTTTACCCAGTACATCCATCTATCTCATTGGTAGACGTCCTATGCTGCGCTTGCTGATCTGCAGTTTTCATTCGAGAACTTTCGGCCCCAACGGTCATCTGTTCTCTGTACTATAATGGCCTGAAAATTGCCACTTCGCTTGGTTATGTCGGTGACTCTCGTTCTTCCTCGTATCTCCTCATTTCTGATTTGATCCCGCAGAGAGACCCCGAGGAACAGCGAACAATATTAGCAGGATGTTTATTAAGGGGCTATCCGAGGTTTTCATCGATTTTTGCCAAGTTTTGAATCGTATCTCCTACTTTTGCACTACAGATAGAATTATTTCAGTCAAACGGCTATCGGCTTTCCAATTTTTTATCTCCATTTTTGTCTACCGGATTTTGAAAAAAATGAATACTTCATTTTGTATGATTTTTTTAAACATTGTCCGAAAAAACACTTATTTCGTATCTCTATTGACGTGAAAGATTTAACATATACGAAATCTACATATTTGGATTCGTCTGTGACGTCTCTAAAGACTGGTCGAGGGTTTTCATTTGAAACTAATTAACACAAAAGTTATGGCCAGAAAGCCAGTTTTTTGGCCTACAATTGTTCAATTTTGATGCCAAATATCTGGAAGACAATGAACTTTGAAGTAAATATAGGATACTATATTGCTTAAAGCCGTCGTTGTTAATATAATAAGCTACAAAAACATTAGAAAACTAAGGAATTCAGATCGAAGGTCATCGGGGCATGGGAAATGATTAACAACAAACGAAATGAACGCTAAGGTAATGCAATTTAAACAACACCATGAAGGGTCAGCCATAAGTGAGTCGGCACCTGTATCAGAAACAGATTGGTTTAACCCTTTTAGCCCGTACATGCCGTGGGACCGCGGTTCCGTACCTACTTTAGTACTTTCCGACCAATATTGTATCAAAGCTTTATAGTACAATGACGATCTCTACAAAATATATATTCAAGGAAACAGAAACGCGTACCAGGGTGGAACCATTGAGCTACTAATGTCATGTTGACATCTGACACATGCCAAAGAAGTCATAGCGAAATTGATTATGAAAAGGTTCCACCCTGTTACGTAAATCAGTTTTCTCGACCGTACCTAATGTTGAGCAAAAAATTTGTCCGACAGTTCCTCTGTCTGTCACACGGCTGAATCACAAGAACCGTAATAAACAGACAACTGAAATTTATAAATAACACGATTTTATTTATTGCTATTTATTATTTTTACCTTCGGCTTCGCATGCGTAAACTATTAGGCCTAGCAATTGAGTTGAAACTCCGGGATTTTGCCAAATTTCCCGTGGGAATTCTCTAAAATTACAAAGTGAAGTTTATTAACGTTAAAAAGGCCAGACAAGATACAGATAAGTTTACTTAGTTGTAAAGTTTTCTTAAATTTTTAAATTTTCTGAGCAACTTTCTTAATTTATTTTTGTATAGAAACCATCTTTAAAATATTATACAGCTTTAAATAAGTTTTTGGTAAAGATCCAGGTTTCCGAAAAAGAAAAATAATTCTGTTTTCTAAACTGGTTTCGAACCTTTGGTTTACAAAGTGGCCGTAGGGTCTCACTCTCATGATATGGCCAGTCCACCCAGTGGAAGGCCTGCCAACGCTTCGTCTTCCAGCTCGTGGTCACTATTTAAGTATTAAATAAATTCAGGTAAGTAGGTACTCCATTAAGACTAGATACAATTTAAGCACCACATATAATTCTTGATTGTTATACAAACACTGTTTTACGCACTATACGTTATTTAGTGAGCAATACGTTTAATTAATTACTAACTAAATTCTATTTACAAATTTACATCTTATAGTTCAGTCAGTACAAAATATATTAGCTAACTAGTTTATACTTTGCGCCCATGGATGTATGCTGAAACAAAAAATATTTGATTACACTGGGGATCGGTTTTACCTAGAGCAGGGTTGTTACGCGTTTACGTTTGCATGCATGCATTTGTATCGCATAAACACAAAACATACAGACGGTGCTAGAAGAATTCGCGGAATAATCCGGTAAAGTTAGTGTTTCGTGAACCGATAAATAAACAAGTGGTTAGAGAACTTGAAGTCTCGGTTTTGATCGTGAGGCAGATATTCGTGTAGGTAGGTAAATAATATCACATTTTCCCTTGTTCCCCGTACATAACCAGCACTAGGGTCATGTTATTTCCTAAATAAGTTAGGTCCTGTCGCTTCGCCGGCCGCTGCTGCGGCGCGCTCGCTTCGCTCGTCGTCGTACCTAATTTCAATTTTACAAAGCATCTTTTTCTTTCGGTTATTTTTATTTTAATTTTGGCAAGTGTGTACTGTATAAATTTTCTAGTAATTATGTTTACATACTAACTTACTATTAAAAAAAAGTCTCAATATGTTTTATAGTTTATAAATTCATGTAGTTTTGTATATATTGTATAACTAGCGTTTACCTGCGGCTTCGCACGCGTAAATCATTAGATACAGCAGTTGAATTGAAATTACAGGATTTTATTAAATTCTCGTGGGAATTCCCACAGAGTACTTTACTATTTTATGGGAATTCTCTAAAATTACATCGTTGTTTTCATTGTCCCAAATTAAAACACCCATGCCAAATTTCATGACTCTAAACCCAGCGGTTGTTATTTCGAGATTTTATCCCTACCCCGTGAGAATATCGGAATAAAAAGTATCCTATGTTTTAATCCAGGTTATAAACTAACTTTTTGCCAAATTTCATCCAAATCCATCAAGCCGTTTCAGCGTAAAGAAGTACTTACCTAACAAACATACTCACTCACTCACTCACAAACTTTCACATTTATAATATTAGTAGGATATAAGTAGGATAGTTGAATTTACCGTCGTAATGTGGCTGGTGCAGGCAGCGTGGGCAGCTAGCAAGCAAACGCGGTCTCTGCGACGACGGGGGGACGAGACGAGCCCGACACGACAATAGCGGCCACTCGCTCGCTGTATTTATAATACAGTATAAGTAGGATAGTTGAATTTACCGTCGTAATGTCGCTGGTGCAGGCAGCGTGGGCAGCTAGCAAGCAAACGCGGTCTCTGCGACGACGGGGGGACGAGACGAGCCCGACACGACAATAGCGGTCACTCGCTCGCTGCATTTATAATACAGTATAAGTAGGATAGTTGAATTACCGTCGTAATGTGGCTGGTGCAGGCAGCGTGGGCAGCTAGCAAGCAAACGCGGTCTCTGCGACGACGGGGGGACGAGACGAGCCCGACACGACAATAGCGGCCACTCGCTCGCTGCATTTCTTCTTGATTCTTGCGGTGCCTCTATACCTGTGAACACGCATACTTCAACGGGATTATTTCGTTAGAAACACTCTTTATTATTAATTTTGATCAGAATATGAAAAAGTTGTGTGATGTAAAAAATATGTCACAAAAGTTGGGGTCGCTCACATACGCGCAAACATTCGTACATTAACAACCAGGCCCTATATTACGAAGTGCAAAACTCGAACTTCGTATGTTGCCGTCCCGCTGACGCTTATGTCATTTAATACGCGAGTGAACAGGACGGTGCGATACTGTAGTATATTCATTAAAACATTGCTTAGATACAAATCAAATCATGTATTTCAATGGAATGGAAATCAAAATTACATGTCAAACGTCAGACTTGTCAGTCATGCCTAAAGAGGTATATAACAGGCCTCTGCCCTAAAATCCTGAAGATTCCTGCTAGTTCCCCGTCCCTATTGACGTTTGCAGCATCTGGTCAACGTGTCGCTTGCAGGTCTCGCCATCATCCGTTTCTACTAGGTAGTGAACCGGCCCCAGTACCCGCAATACAGTACCAAATTCCCATTTTCTAGTTTTGTCAGCGTAGCTGCGGATCTGTACTCTTTGGCCCGTCGAGAAAGACCTCGTATTCGGGTGATGAGAGACGTTCTGCGTGTAATGCGTTACGGCGGTTCTGAATCGAACGTGTAGTGAGGTCCTCACCTCCCTTCCAAACATAAGTTCATACGGGCTTTTGCCAGTACTGGTGCTGGGTGTCCTTCTCAAGCGCTCCTTGATTCCCACCAGCTTATCCTGTAGAGTGCCAGGGTCAGCGCTCACGGCCTGCAACGCCCTTTTGACAATTTGTACGGCTCGCTCCGCTTGCCCATTCGTAGCGGGATGGTAAGGAGCAGACGTTTTATGCACTATGCCATTATTTTTAAGAAATGCTTCGAACTCGGTTGATACAAGCTGTCTTCCGTTATCTGAAACTATTACATCCGGGTATCCAAAGGTTACGAATAGTTCTTTCAATTTTGAAATGCACCATGAGCTCGTTGTCGTCTTAGTGGGAATGACCTCTATCCATTTTGAAAATGCGTCCACCACGATGAATAAGGAATGACCAAGAATAGGACCAGCGAAATCAACGTGAAGTCGCTGCCACGGAGCTACCGGTGTCTCCCAGGGGTGGTGTGGTGCTCGTGCGGGCTGGTTCTGGCTTAGTCTACACTCTCGGCATTTTCTGACTAGATCCTCGATATCTTTATCAATGTTTCTCCAGTATACAAATCCTCGTGCTAGGAGCTTCATTTTTACAACACCGAGATGTCCTGTATGTATGTCCTGGAGAACAGCCTGCCTTAATGTGATTGGGATCATGACCCTAGTGCCTTTCAAGATGCATCCATCCTGTAACGTCAGTTCGTTGTCATTGTACCCAAGTCGCGTAACACTTGTTCCTGACTGCAAGGCCCGTAGTATTTCCTCGTATTCTGAGTCTCTTTGAGTTTCTTCTGCAATCTTTTGTCTGTCTATTGATATGTTGTTAATTTGTTGGATCTGAAAGGCGCAGTGAACATCAATTATGTTTGTAGCAATTTTGTCCACTGGAAATCTGGATAAGTAGTCTGCATTACTGTTTTCAGCTGATGTTCTGTATTCTATAGTGTAGTCAAAACCAGACAAGAAATGTGCGTAATGGAAAAGTCTCATTGTGCTCATTGCAGGTAATGTTTTATATGGATTGAATATTGTTGTTAAGGGTTTATGGTCCGTGATAAGTATAAACTTTCTGCCGTAACAGTAATGGAAAAACTTTTTTAGTCCCCAAAAAATTGATGTTGCTTCTTTATCGATCTGGCTATATTTCTTTTCGCTGGTCGTGAGAGAACGCGATGCGAATGCAATAGGCCTGTCCGACCCATCTGCCAGCCTGTGTGAGAGCACTGCCCCGAGCCCGCTGCACGAAGCGTCTGTAGCGAGCACTAAGGGCTTATTCTGGTCAAAATGGACTAAAACCCGTTCACTCAAGATTTCTTGTTTAATCTTATTGAAAGCCTCTTCGCAATTTAGTGACCATACAAAATCTTCATTTTTCTTTAGTAAATTATTTAATGGACTCGAGATTGAAGCCAGATTAGGTATGAACTTATTGTAGTAATTGGCCATACCTAAAAATGTCCGCAATTCATTAATATTGTTCGGACGGTTGGTGTCAAGAATCGCTTTGACTTTTTCTTTTGTTTTGTGTAGGCCGTTCTTATCAATTGTATGACCGAGGTAATTGATACATTTTTGCATGAAGTGACATTTGTCTTTGTTAAGCTTTAAATTGCTTTCCTTAAATTTTTGTAATACGAGTTTAAGTCGAGTAAATAACTGTTCTTCAGATGATCCTTGTATGATAACATCATCAAAGAAACACTTGACACCTGTGATGCCCTGTAGTAATCTGTCCATGAACTTCTGCCACAAGTTGGGTGCTACCTTTACGCCAAACATAAGGCGGTTGACTCTGTAGGTGCCTTTGTGTGTGCTCAGTGTCTGCATCATGGCGCTTTGTTCGTCCATAAGCATGTGTAGGTAAGCTTGGCTGATGTCTAATGTACAGAAAACTTCGCCGCCGTTCATCTCCGCTAGAATGTCTTCGATGATGGGTATCGGGTACTGTTCATCTTTAATGTACTTGTTTAAAGTTACCTTGTAGTCGGCGCATAGTCTAATGCTGCCGTTCGGTTTAACAATAGGTACCACTGGCGTGCCCCACTCCGAGTTATCTACTTTTGTAATGACTCCTTGTTGACAGAGCCGTTCAATTTCTTCGTCTACTTTTTCTTTTAGTGCGTAGGGTATTCGCCTCGGCTTGATGAAGATAGGTGTCGTATTATCCTTCAAGGCGATGTGGCCTCTGTATTCAGGAATGCAGCCTAACGTGCCGTCAAATACGCACGCGTACTCTTTCAAAAGGTCATCGAGTTGAGGAAGCATGTTCTCTTTGACCATGTTGATTTCTGCCAGGTTTAGCTTTATTGAACGTATCCACGCTCGACCAAAAATAGGGTCTACGTTTTGTTTGATTATGTACAGCTTACCGTTAAATGTTTGGTTCTTATATTTACAGGTGACATAAGCAACACCAAGAGGTTTAATAATTTCTCCCGTGTAAGTTCGCATTGTGACATCGGTTTTGAATATTTTCTGTCTCGACTGAATTTTCTTGAAGTCTTCGAATGACATTGATGACAGCGCAGCCCCTGTGTCCACCTCCATTTGCGAGCTTTTACCGTCAATGTAAACGTTAATCATATATTTATCCGTATTATTGGATCGGATAATATTGGTGTTCCATGGTGTATCATCATCGATGGTGCCGTCTGTGTACGTTTCTTGTAACGTTGGTGAATTTTCTGTTTCAATTTGGTAGTTAGTCTTCGCTGGTTGTAAACAAACTCGTGCCACGTGTCCTTTACGTTGACATTTGTTGCAGACGTCGTTGATGCATTTGCAGTCGTGTGCGCGGTGATCGGTGCTTCCGCAACGAAAGCATTTGCCTCGTAAGTCTCGTATAGATAGAGGTACCTTATTGTTCGTCGTTCGATTCTTGGACCGGGTATTTACTTGATAGCTGCTTTTGGATGATTGTGTTATGAACTCGCTATCCAATTTTGCTAGTTCTATTGCAGTTGCGGTACGAACTAGGTCGACAAAATTTGTTACGGTTTGCTTCTCTAAAATCTTTGTTTTTATGTCGCTGTCGCGTAGTCCTCGGATAAACTGTAATGTTAAAAAGTTGTTGCAGATAGATTTCTTGCAGTTGTCGCATGTAAATTCACAATCTTGTGCTAAGCGCTTCAGTTCTGATGTGTATGTCATTACAGATTCATCAACTTCTTGCATTCGTGATATAAATTTATGCTGGCACGCCCAAATACTCGGTTTGGGGTCTAAATACTCTGTTAAGGTTTTGATAAGTACCTCGTACTCTAGATCGCGTGGGTCTGAAGGTGAACAGAGGTCGTACGCCTTCTGGAGTAGTTCCGGTGGTAAAGAAGATAATAGCATCAGAGTTTTGTACGCAGGTCGTTGTAATTATGTAGTTGTGAGTACATTTCTAACCGATTTACAAAATTTTTAAACGTTTCTTTTGCTTGGAAAGGTTGGAAATTAATTCTGGGTGAGCTTGAGGTTGAGGCGGTCGCGTCGGGCGCACCCTCGCTGCGCGGAGTGGCGAACAGCGTCGACGGCGCCGCGGCGGGTGGCGCGGGGCGTAGTGCTTGTAGTTTCAGTTTCAGTTGTAAAATTTGTTCTTGTGTATTGTACCTCTGTTCGATTTCAGCTTCGAATTCCGTTTCGTTTTGACATTCGATGTCTGACTGTACCTGATCGAATTTCTTTTCATAATTTTCTAAGTTTGCGAGTCTTATGTTGGCTTCGTATTCAGTAAAATTTCCGTCAATTTGTATAAGTTGGTTTTCCAGCTTCGTCAACTGGCCGCGTATCGATGCACGTGTTCTGTGTAGTCGTGTGAGTTCGTCCATCGTCGCCAATTTGTAGTATATTCATTAAAACATTGCTTAGATACAAATCAAATCATGTATTTCAATGGAATGGAAATCAAAATTACATGTCAAACGTCAGACTTGTCAGTCATGCCTAAAGAGGTATATAACAGATACGAACTTCGATTTTCGAGTTTCGTAGTAGCCCCTCTGTTTCACCATCCATTGATTATATGAAATTATATCACATGAAATTTTAAAGTTCTTAGTAATACGCTCGCAGTGTGAAAAAATAAATAATTCATAAATGTTATCCAGTAACAAAGATCCGTAGTAAAAGTCTGTTGTAATAATGGTATTTTGTCCCTCGGAATTACAAAGGCTATTTTAATTTTAACACAGAGAATACCACATTACACTTTTCGCCATTAATTGGAATGTGATTGTTTTCGTTTATTATTCACGAGGTATTTCAGAGGATTTAATGTGCAGTTTAAGCGGTTAGAAAAACATTTATTCAACCGCGATTGGAATAGGATTGAAATAGGTAAATTCATTTTATATGCAAGTCATTTATTTAGAAAAAAGTGTATGTTTGTGTGTTTCACGTCGAAATGGAGCGACGGATTGACGTGATTTTTGGCATAGTAGTAGTGTGAGTTATGGGCCAGAAAGTGACATAAGCTACTTTTTACCCCGGAAAAAGGCACAGTTCCCGATGGATCAGCGCCATAACCTAATTCCACGCGGACGAAGTCGCGGGCAAAAGCTAGAACTTAATATAAGTCTGGTCGGATTTGGTTAAATCGGATCGGATCGGTCGGATATGGATAGACCGTATCTATAGGTATATAGGTGTATCTATATCGGTCATACGCCCCAAATAAAAACGCCACTCACACAATGACGTTCCTTTCGTTCCATCCATTCGTGCCAGCTCTTGTGAATCAATCTATGCATTTTAAAACATAAAAGTAAAAATAAAAAATAATATAAACAATTTTAAAATTATCGTAATTCGAAATCTGCAAAGCAACGCGTGAACCAGTCATACCTATTGTAGACATCTCGCGCACTAGACGGCCACAACCGCAACTAGTGGTCGCAACGACCAGATTAACTAAAGAAACCATTATGAATGTCGCGCACTTAGCCATAACGGTCAACTGGCCGCTTCTATAATTAATCTGATCTCGCACACTAGACGGCCACAACCGCGACTAGTGGTCGCAACGACCAGATTAACTAAAGGAACCATTATGAATGTCGCGCACTTAGCCATAACGGTCAACTGGCCGCTTCTATAATTAATCTGATCTCGCACACTAGACTTCCACAACCGCGACTAGTGGTCGCAACGACCAGATTAACTAAAGAAACCATTATGAATGTCGCGCACTTAGCCATAACGGTCAACTGGCCGCTTCTATAATTAATCTGATCTCGCACACTAGACTTCCACAACCGCGACTAGTGGTCGCAACGACCAGATTAACTAAAGAAACCATTATGAATAACGGCCAACTGGCAGCTTCTATAATTAATCTGATCTTTTACACTAGACGGCCACAACCGTGACTAGTGGCCGCAACGACCAGATTAACTAAAGAAACCATAATTAACGTCGTGCACTTGGCCGCAACGGCCAACTCTGGTCACTACTTTCGTCTGGTTGTTGCAGCCACTGGTCGTGTTCGTGGCCATCTAGTGCGGAAGTGCCTTAACGACCATGATAAAATGAGTTTAAAAATTAATATATAAATAAAAAATAAACAAAATTGATTGGGGGATGAACAAGGAGCCTAATACATTTTCAAACAATAATTACGTTAACGAGTAAAAACCTGATCTGGATCGCGAACCAGACTGGGACAAGTAGTCGGGCGGGGAGTCGGGCAGCGACCGCTTGCGCCGACGCAGCGCATCGCGCCACCCGCATATCGCTGTGCGGAAGTAAGTCCGGAATCTGCAACAAACGATACATCTGTTACATCTGTTATTTTCGTGTATATTTATATGCAACTAGTCACAGATATAATCTATATCTGTGCAACTAGTTTACCCGCGGCTTCGCACGCGTTAACTATTCGATCTGGTAGTTACAATTGAAATTCCGGGATTTTACAAAATTTCCCTGGGAATTCTCGAAATTCAAATGATCTTCTTTGATGTTGTAAGCTGTCCGAAATTTCAAGACCCTAAGCCCAGCGGTTGAAATTTCAAGATTTTATCCCTGTCCCGTAGGAATATCGGAATAAAAAGTAGCCTACGTGTTATTCCAGACGTCCAGCTACCTACATACCAAATTTCGTGACTCTAAGCCTAACGGTTGTTATTTAGAGATTTTATCCCTGTCCCGTGGGAATATCGGAATAAACAGTAGCCTATGTGTTATT
>NC_133475.1:19029336-19032885 GCF_025370935.1 Choristoneura fumiferana | reverse complement strand
CAACATTTTAAGTTTGATTCTATATAAAATATACTTACGCCAGAGTCTAGACTATTCTCTTACCTAAAACTGACCTATAAGTAGAATCCACGAAAATGAAAAAATCGAATCGGAAGCTCCTTAAGTCCCAATTATACTAACGAACGAACAGGTTAGTTTTAATAGAATCCCGTCCGTATTTCTCGTTGGATATAGTTCCATACTACTTATCAGAGCTGATGTTGCCTTAAATAGTAAGTATAGCCCTCTGGTCGCCCGATTCCTCTATTAGGGCGTCGACAAATCTTTATACAGCCGACGCGCACTTGGCCCCAAGGCCCAAGGTTTGCAACACCAAATGCCGAAACATGTAGCTGGTTCCCACATCGGGTGTATTTGCGGCGTTTGAGGCTTTCAGCCGAAGATGCCGCAGCGCCAGTGGTGACACTGGTGCTTGGAACATTTCATCAGGTGCTAGGGGTATCAACGCAAGTGGATCCCAAACTAGCGGCCGACCCATGCTCCAAGGCACCCTCGATTCCGTCAGGCCTCTTGCCGTCGTTCCTGGCTAGCCCGCTGGGCTCGAAATATGCCGGACGTCTCGCACTGACATAGGGCCCGACGGATGATGTCGTTAATAATGGCTGGCGGGAGATCCATACCAGACGCTCCGGACACATGAGAGGCCATGGTGACTTTTATATGTCCACCTATGGTCCGCATTGACAACGTGTGGCTGATTAATTGATGAAACGTAACTAGCTGCCAGGCGAAAGGTGGTGTTGTCTAAAAAATACCTATGTTTGGAGAATAGCGCCTGCAGCCACAGACCCTTCCACTCCGCAGTCGCAAGGAGACGAGCACGGTCTGCCGAAACTAGTTGACGTTTCTAAAAGGTTTTTGTACTAGTTGACAGAGCGGCTCGTCCATTGCCTCTGCGAGCAGGATGATTGGCAGGCTGGTCCGTGTCGGGACAGGTTTGGACCAAACGTTCCATGGCCTCGGAGCAGTGTGCAGCCTCCACAGATCCAATGGATGGTATGCCAATATTAACGCTATTTTAAAAACTTTGTGCACCAATGCACCCCAGGACAAGAACGCAGGTAGAGCAACACAAGAAATTTTACGGATTCCAAGGCCGCCGAACCTTGTGGGTAGGGTCGCTGGGTCCGATCCATCGTCAAAAGGAATATTGAAGACTGAAGTGAGTGTCAAGACTACGACTAATTTATCTAATTTTGAAACAAAGTGGGATATTTTTAAAAATGGGCACCGCGAAGTATATATGTAAATTTTGGGACAAAAAGACAATGCTTAATGATTGAATAGGCTGAATGAAGATTAATTTTGACCAAACGGTGCGATGTTGCTTTGAAATTTTGAATTTTTGCGTCGACGAAGTTTTCAAATGATTGATCTAAGACGGGACAACCAAGGAGGTGAAGCGATTCTTTGTTTATAATTTTGATACCCGGGGCGATTTGCCTAAAAAGGTCGATTGTATTTTCCTTGTCTGGACATGAATCGGTGATAAAAAGTTCGCACTTGGAAAAATTTAGCGATAGGCCAATTTTTTCCATGTCGATGTTAATTTTTCTTAAATCTTCGAGGACAGAAATCGCTTCTCCGCCGAGGGTCCCGTCATCTAAATACCATACATTTAATTTTGAATTTAGATCCTTAATGATGGGATGTATAGCGAGGCTGAAAATTGCTGGACCGAGCGGGTCGCCTTGTTGACAACCTACAGAAGAAGCCAGAACTTCGTTTTTGTATGATAATTTGGAAGGAGAACTATAACACTGCCAAAGAAACTTATATACCAGAGGAATTTTGTCTTTTATTTGAGTCAACAGGCGCCCCTGTCTACGGAATTGAAAGCATTGCAAACATCCACCTTAAGCAGGACCTCTCCTGCCTTATGCTCGAGGAACGTTCGCACGGCGTGCACGGCGGCTTCACATCCACTTTTGGAGCCAAACCCCAGCTGGACAGGTTGAAGTTCTGGGGTAAGCTTCAAAGGATGGAGCGGCAGGCAATCTTGGCGGCAAGACGTCTGAGAGTGGAGCCAACTGCAATGGGGCGGATGCCACCGTCTTTTTTATTAGGGCACAAAGGTTGGCTCCATACAGGACGTCCTTGATGCCGTCCGGGACCTGACCGGCCAGCATGATATTCACCAGGGCCGTCAAGTCCTTTAAGAGCATTTCCCCCGATTCACCACAACCGCTGCACAGGAGATCTTTCAGGTGCTGAGGTGTCAGACCATCTAGACCTCCCCGCAGAGCCATTGGGAAAGACATTACAGCTCCAAGGATATCCTGTGTGGTGGCAATAAGGTTTGGATCACTAGGTAGTGGGGGATCAGGCAGGCAAAGGTTTGTAGCTGGAGGTGGATGTTTGCTGTGTAGAGCTGTAAGGGTGTCAGAGTTATATGGGGCTACTGCATCGTCAGAAAAAAGCAAGCGGGCGGCGCCTTTTATATCGCCGTCGGAAATTTTAGATTCTACTCTTTTAAATAAACAGCTGTTGGTGTTCCTAGAAGTTTGAAAAGAGGGTTGAAATGAAATATCACTACAGCAGTTATCTTTAACTACTTTCGTGAGTGATTTTGAATTTTCATTCGGAATTTATATGAAGGACTTTAAAGGTGAATGTAAGTAAGAGTTCCCAATTGCATATGGAGTTATCTGAGAGGACTGTTTTGATTGTGTGGCTCAAGGATTTGGCAAGATACTCGGGCACCACGCGGAATTCGTTTTAAACTGGGCGCGAATTTTTTAAATTACTCAGGATTTGGTGAAATGGTACGTTCGAACTGGTGTGGTCTGGTGACTGTGAAGGCGCTGGAACGTTTGGCTGGGACAGTACTGTAGATGAAAGTTGAGTATGGCTTCTGTGTTTTTTGGCGATGTGGATGTTAAGGCCTCTAGAGCCTTTATAATAACGTGGTTCGGGACATTCCGGGCAACGAAGGAGAATTTCTGACGATGCAGTAGTTTGTGTAGGACAGGAAAGGCTTGCGAGGGGCATCTACAATATACGTATTAGAAAACAGGGAAAACACAGCACTTAAAAAAAGACTTAAAATAAAGACACAGAAAGGGAAACTAAAGACTTAAGTAAATAGGTAGAGTAAATAAAAACAAATTTTGTGATTTTCTTTAGCTGGAGGAGGTTCAAGGCTCAGTCACTGTCTCACTGAGTGTGCTGTGAGAACGAGATTCTTGTGCGTGGGAAAGGTGAGAGCCTTTGCGGGTGCTTTTCAGGCGATAAGGGCAGCTTAAGCCTTCAGCTGCAAATTCGTGAGGCCTCTGAATAGCTGCTAAATAAGATTAGATGTATTCTCGTCACGTCAGGTGTACACAAACAAATTTGTGCACAAGGCGGAGTAGTGCTGTCACTTTGTATTTTATATCATGTTTTCCTCATGATGTACGCAAAACATTGCTGGAGCCAAAATTTTCACTTTTCAAACGTTTAGAGAAGCTTATACAATGATATATATCAAAAAGATAAATAAAACTGATTTATTTTCGAAGAGAATAAGCAATCGTGACAGTTGACGTT
>NC_133475.1:18957888-19026882 GCF_025370935.1 Choristoneura fumiferana | reverse complement strand
ATTTATAATACAGTATAAGTGGGATAGTTGAGATTTATCGTCGTATATGTGGCTTGGTGCAGGCAGCGTGGGCAGCTAGCAGCAAACGCGGTCTCTCTGCGACGACGGGGGACGAGACGAGCCCGCATTCGACAATAGCGGCACTCGCTCGCTGCATTTCTTCTTGATTTCTTGCGGTGTCTCTATATAAACCTGTGAACGCATACTTCAACGGGATTATTTCGTTAGAAACCTCTTTATTATTATTTTGATAAAATGAAAAAGTTGTGTGAGTAAAAAATATGTCAAAAATTGGGGTCGCTCACATACGCGCAAACATTTCGTACATTAACAACCAGGCCCTATATTACGAAGTGCAAAATCGAACTTCGTATGTTGCAGTCCCGCTGACGCTTATGTTCTTTAATACGCGAAGTGACAGGAGGTGCGATACTGTAGTATATTTCATTAAAACATTGCTTAGATACAAATCAAATCATGTATTTCAATGGAATGGAAATCAAAATACATGTCAAACGTCAGACTTGTCAGTCATGCCTAAAGAGGTATATAGGCCTCTGCCCTAAATCCTGAAGATTCCTGCTAGTTCCCTCCCGTCCTATTGACGTTTGCAGCATCTGGTCAACGTGTCGCTTGCAGGTCTGCATCATCCGTTTCTACTAGGTAGTGAACCGGCCCAGTACCCGCAATACAGTACCAAATTCCCATTTTCTAGTTTTGTCAGCGTAGCTGCGGATCTGTACTCTTGGCCCGTCGAGAAAGACCTCGTATTCGGGTGATGAGAGACGTTCTGCGTGTAATGCGTTACGGCGGTTCTGAATCGAACGTGTAGTGAGGTCCTCACCTCCCTTCCAAACATAAGTTCATACGGGCTTTTGCCAGTACTTGGTGCTGGTGTCCTTCTCAAGCGCTCTTGATTCCCACCAGCTTATCCTGTAGAGTGCCAGGGTCAGCGCTCACGGCCTGCAACGCCCTTTGACAATTTGTACGGCTCGCTCCGCTTGCCCATTCGTAGCGGGATGGTAAGGAGCAGACGTTTTATGCACTATGCCATTATTTTTAAGAAATGCTTCGAACTCGTTGATACAAGCTGTCTTCCGTTATCTGAAACTATTACATCCGGGTATCCAAAGGTTACGAATAGTTCTTTCAATTTTGAAATGCACCATGAGCTCGTTGTCGTCTTAGTGGGAATGACCTCTATCCATTTTGAAAATGCGTCCACCACGATGAATAAGGAATGACCAAGAATAGGACAAGCGAAATCAACGTGAAGTCGCTGCCACGGAGCTACCGGTGTCTCCCAGGGGTGGTGTGGTGCTCGTGCGGGCTGGTTCTGGCTTAGTCTACACTCTCGGCATTTTCTGACTAGATCCTCGATATCTTTATCAATGTTTCTCCAGTATACAAATCCTCGTGCTAGGAGCTTCATTTTTACAACACGAGATGTCCTGTATGTATGTCCTGGAGAACAGCCTGCCTTAATGTGATTGGGATCATGACCTAGTGCCTTTCAAGATGCATCCATCCTGTAACGTCAGTTCGTTGTCATTGTACCCAAGTCGCGTAACCTTGTTCCTGACTGCAAGGCCCGTAGTATCTCGTATTCTGAGTCTCTTTGAGTTTCTTCTGCAATCTTTTGTCTGTCTATTGATATGTTTTAATTTGTTGGATCTGAAAGGCGCAGTGAACATCAATTATGTTTGTAGGCAATTTTGTCCACTGGAAATCTGGATAAGTAGTCTGCATTACTGTTTTCAGCTGATGTTCTGTATTCTATAGTGTAGTCAAAACCAGACAGAAATGTGCGTAATGGAAAAGTCTCATTGTGCTCATTGCAGGTAATGTTTTATATGGATTGAATATTGTTGTTAAGGGTTTATGGTCCGTGATAAGTATAAACTTTCTGCCGTAACAGTAATGGAAAAACTTTTTTAGTCCCAAAAAATTGATGTTGCTTCTTTATCGATCTGGCTATATTTCTTTTCGCTGGTCGTGAGAGAACGCGATGCGAATGCAATAGGCCTGTCCGACCCATCTGCCAGCCTGTGTGAGAGCACTGCCCCGAGCCCGCTGCACGAAGCGTCTGTAGCGAGCACTAAGGGCTTATTCTGGTCAAAATGGACTAAAACCCGTTCACTCAAGATTTCTTGTTTAATCTTATTGAAAGCCTCTTCGCAATTTAGTGACCATATGAAAAATCTTCATTTTTCTTTAGTAAATTATTTAATGGACTCGAGATTGAAGCCAGATTAGGTATGAACTTATTGTAGTAATTGGCCATACCTAAAAATGTCCGCAATTCATTAATATTGTTCGGACGTTGGTGTCAAGAATCGCTTTGACTTTTTCTTTTGTTTTGTGTAGGCCGTTCTTATCAATTGTATGACCGAGGTAATTGATACATTTTTGCATGAAGTGACATTTGTCTTTGTTAAGCTTTAAATTGCTTTCCTTAAATTTTGTAATACGAGTTTAAGTCGAGTAATAACTGTTCTTCAGATGATCCTTGTATGATAACATCATCAAAGAAACACTTGACACCTGTGATGCCCTGTAGTAATCTGTCCATGAACTTCTGCCACAAGTTGGGTGCTACCTTTAGCCAAACATAAGGCGGTTGACTCTGTAGGTGCCTTTGTGTGTGCTCAGTGTCTGCATCATGGCGCTTTGTTCGTCCATAAGCATGTGTAGGTAAGCTTGGCTGATGTCTATGTACAGAAAACTTCGCCGCCGTTCATCTCCGCTAGAATGTCTTCGATGATGGGTATCGGGTACTGTTCATCTTTAATGTACTTGTTTAAAGTTACCTTGTAGTCGGCGCATAGTCTAATGCTGCCGTTCGGTTAAACAATAGGTACCACTGGCGTGCCCCACTCCGAGTTATCTACTTTTGTAATGACTCCTTGTTGACAGAGTCGTTCAATTTCTTCGTCTACTTTTTCTTTTAGTGCGTAGGGTATTCGCCTCGGCTTGATGAAGATAGGTGTCGTATTATCCTTCAAGGCGATGTGGCCTCTGTATTCAGGAATGCAGCCTAACGTGCCGTCAAATACGCACGCGTACTCTTTCAAAAGGTCATCGAGTTGAGGAAGCATGTTCTCTTGACCATGTTGATTTCTGCCAGGTTTAGCTTTATTGAACGTATCCACGCTCGACCAAAAATAGGGTCTACGTTTTGTTTGATTATGTACAGCTTACCGTTAAATGTTTGGTTCTTATATTTACAGGTGACATAAGCACACAAGAGGTTTAATAATTTCTCCCGTGTAAGTTCGCATTGTGACATCGGTTTTGAATATTTTCTGTCTCGACTGAATTTTCTTGAAGTCTTCGAATGACATTGATGACAGCGCAGCCCCTGTGTCCACCTCCATTTGCGAGCTTTTACCGTCAATGTAAACGTTAATCATATATTTATCCGTATTATTGGATCGGATAATATTGGTGTTCCATGGTGTATCATCATCGATGGTGCCGTCTGTGTACGTTTCTTGTAACGTTGGTGAATTTTCTGTTTCAATTTGGTAGTTAGTCTTCGCTGGTTGTAAACAAACTCGTGCCACGTGTCCTTTACGTTGACATTTGTTGCAGACGTCGTTGATGCATTTGCAGTCGTGTGCGCGGTGATCGGTGCTTCCGCAACGAAAGCATTTGCCTCGTAAGTCTCGTATAGATAGAGGTACCTTATTGTTCGTCGTTCGATTCTTGGACCGGGTATTTACTTGATAGCTGCTTTTGGATGATTGTGTTATGAACTCGCTATCCAATTTTGCTAGTTCTATTGCAGTTGCGGTACGAACTAGGTCGACAAAATTTGTTACGGTTTGCTTCTCTAAAATCTTTGTTTTTATGTCGCTGTCGCGTAGTCCTCGGATAAACTGTAATGTTAAAAGTTGTTGCAGATAGATTTCTTGCAGTTGTCGCATGTAAATCACAATCTTGTGCTAAGCGCTTCAGTTCTGATGTGTATGTCATTACAGATTCATCAACTTCTTGCATTCGTGATATAAATTTATGCTGGCACGCCCAAATACTCGGTTTGGGGTCTAAATACTCTGTTAAGGTTTTGATAAGTACCTCGTACTCTAGATCGCGTGGTCTGAAGGTGAACAGAGGTCGTACGCCTTCTGGAGTAGTTCCGGTGGTAAAGAAGATAATAGCATCAGAGTTTTTGTACGCAGGTCGTTGTAATTATGTAGTTGTGAGTACATTTCTAACCGATTTACAAATTTTTAAAACGTTTCTTTTGCTTGGAAAGGTTGGAAATTAATTCTGGGTGAGCTTGAGGTTGAGGCGGTCGCGTCGGCGCGCACCCTCGCTGCGCGGAGTGGCGAACAGCGTCGACGGCGCCGCGGCGGGTGGCGCGGGGCGTAGTGCTTGTAGTTTCAGTTTCAGTTGTAAAATTTGTTCTTGTGTATTGTACCTCTGTTCGATTTCAGCTTCGAATTCCGTTTCGTTTTGACATTCGATGTCTGACTGTACCTGATCGAATTCTTTTCATAATTTTCTAAGTTTGCGAGTCTTATGTTGGCTTCGTATTCAGTAAAATTTCCGTCAATTTGTATAAGTTGGTTTTCCAGCTTCGTCAACTGGCCGCGTATCGATGCACGTGTTCTGTGTAGTCGTGTGAGTTCGTCCATCGTCGCCAATTTGTAGTATATTATTAAAACATTGCTTAGATACAAATCAAATCATGTATTTCAATGGAATGGAAATCAAAATTACATGTCAAACGTCAGACTTGTCAGTCATGCCTAAAGAGGTATATAACAGATACGAACTTCGATTTTCGAGTTTGTAGTAGCCCCTCTGTTCTACCATCCATTGATTATATGAATATATTCACATGAAATTTTAAAGTTCTTAATAATACGCTCGCAGTGTGAAAAAATAAATAATTCATAAATGTTATCCAGTAACAAAGATCCGTAGTAAAAGTCTGTTGTAATATGGATTTTGTCCCTCGGAATTACAAGGCTATTTTAATTTTAACACAGAGAATCCACATTAACTTTCGCCATTAATTGGAATGTGATTGTTTTCGTTTATTATTCACGAGGTATTTCAGAGGATTTAATGTGCAGTTTAAGCGGTTAGAAAACATTTATTCAACGCGATTGGAATAGGATTGAAATAGGTAAATTCATTTTATATGCAAGTCATTTATTTAGAAAAAATGTATGTTTGTGTGTTCACGTCGAAATGGAGCGACGGATTGACGTGATTTTTGGCATAGTAGTAGTGTGAGTTATGGGCCAGAAAGTGACATATAAGCTACTTTTACCCCGGAAAAAGGCACAGTTCCGATGGATCAGCCCATAACCTAATTCCACGCGGACGAAGTCGCGGGCAAAAGCTAGAACTTAATATAAGTCTGGTCGGATTTGGTTAAATCGGATCGGATCGGTCGGATATGGATAGACCGTATCTATAGGTATATAGGTGTATAATATCGGTCATACGCCCCAAATAAAAACGCCACTACACAATGACGTTCCTTTCGTTCCATCCATTCGTGCCAGCTCTTGTGAATCAATCTATGCATTTTAAAACATAAAAGTAAAAATAAAAAATAATATAAACAATTTTAAAATTATCGTAATTCGAAATCTGCAAAGCAACGCGTGGAACCAGTCATACCTATTGTAGACATCTCGCGCACTAGACGCCACAACCGCACTAGTGGTCGCAACGACCAGATTAACTAAAGAACATTATGAATGTCGCGCACTAGCCATAAACGGTAACTGGCCGCTTCTATAATTAATCTGATCTCGCACACTAGACGGCCACAACGCGAC
This sequence comes from Choristoneura fumiferana, assembly GCF_025370935.1. Classification (NCBI taxonomy): domain Eukaryota; kingdom Metazoa; phylum Arthropoda; class Insecta; order Lepidoptera; family Tortricidae; genus Choristoneura; species Choristoneura fumiferana. The sequence goes on along the minus strand of NC_133475.1, from coordinate 19,021,078 downwards.
TAATGGTCGCAACGGACCAGTTAACTAGGAACATTATGAATGTCGCGCATAGCCCATAAACGGTCAACTGGCCGCTTCTATAATTAATTGATCTCGCACCAGACTTCCACAATCTAGTGGTCGCAAACGACCATCAAAATATTAAATAAAGAAACCATTTATGAATGTCGCGACTTAGCATAACGGTCAACTGGCAGCTTACCTAATTAATCTGATTCGCGCGCACTAGACTTCCACAACCGCGACTAGTGGTCGCAACGACCAGATTAACTAAAGAAACCATTATGAATAAGGCACCAACTGGCAGCTTCTATAATTAATCTGATCTCGCACACTAGACTTCCACAACCGCGACTAGTGGTCGCAACGACCAGATTAATAAAGAAACCATTATGAACGTCGCGCACTTGGCCGCAACGGCCAACTCTTTTCACTATTTTCGCGTTGTTGTTGCAGCCACTGGTCGTGTTCGTGGCCATCTAGTGCGGAAGTGCTTAACGACCATGGTAAAATGAGTTTAAAAAATTATATAATAAATAATAAACAAAATGATTGGGGGATGAACAAGGAGCCTAATACATTTCAAACAATAATTACGTTAACGAGTAAAAACCTGATCTGGATCGCGAACCAGACTGGGACAAGTAGTCGGGCGGGGAGTCGGGCAGCGACCGCTTGCGCCGACGCAGCGCATCGCGCCACCCGCATATCGCTGTGCGGAAGTAAGTCCGGAATCTGCAACAAACAATACATCTGTTACATCTGTTATTTTCGTGTATATTTATATGCAACTAGTCACAGATATAATCTATATCTGTGCAACTAGTTTACCCGCGGCTTCGCACGCGTTAACCATTCGATCTGGTAGTTACAACTGAAATTCCGGGATTTTACAAAATTTCCCTGGGAATTCTCGAAATTCAAATGATCTTCTTTGATGTTGTGAGCTGTCCAAATTTCAAATTGCGGCTGAAATTTCAAGATTTTATCCCTGTCCCGTAGGAATATCGGAATAAAAAGTAGCCTACGTGTTATTCCAGACGTCCAGCTACCTACATACCAAATTTCGTGACTCTAAGCCTAACGGTTGTTATTTAGAGATTTTATCCCTGTCCTGTGGGAATATCGGAATAAACAGTAGCCTATGTGTTATTCCAGACGTCCAGCTATCTACGTACCAAATGTCATTCAAATGCGTCCATCCGTTTTAGCATGAAGGAGTTACAAACATACACAAAAACTTTCGCATTTATAATATAAGTAGGATGAAGAGTTTTACAACACAATACAATATAGACAAGATGTTAAAAACCTCGGGCACCCCATCAGTAAACCAGAAATGTGCGAGAGTTCGTTGCGAATGTGTTTGTCATGAACCAAAAGAAACGGTTTATTTACCTATCCTCAACTGTTTCCACTGGAGCTGTGCTGTGCGAGGATGGACAAATGCAGTGATTCTATTGGTTCATGACAATCAAATTCCTCACACGTCTCTAGTGGAAAGCCGTAGCTGTCAGCTACGTTACGATTACGACACCAAAAATTCTGAAACTACTAGTATGAAAATATGAATATTATAGATAAGTTAAGAAATCGGGCGTATTGTTTGTGCAAAATTTTAATATAGGTGAGTATTTCACAAAAAGTTGTCCCGTCATGAAATTGACAAGAAATCAGTTTGTCAAGAAATTATTAATACTAGGACGACATCATGAAACATAAACTGCATAAAACATCCAAAAATTTTTGACGTCAGGAAAACGTCACGAAATCTTGTGAGGAAAAAATAGTAATTTTGTAACTACATCGAAACTTTATGATGGATCAAACAAAAAGATTATCTGACTTTTTATCACCTTAATCACAAGGTTTTGTAACTAATATTATAAATGCGAAAGTGTGTTTGTATGTTCGTCCGTCTTTCACGTCGAAACGGAGCGACGGATCGACGTGATTTTTGGCATGGAGATAGTTTATGGGACAGACATAGACTACTTTTTACCTACATTTATTTATTTGACTGACTGACGCATCAACGACCAAGTGAAACCCTTGGATTCAGAAAACGAAAAACATAGTAATATGAAATACTGTAACGAGGGAAAATCCGTGAGCACAAGCTAGCTAAGTAATTGTTACTTTACTTTTTACCACCAAAGACCTAAGAAAACTTATTATGTAAGATTTACTTCTAATTTCACAGATTAACTTGGGTAGTTACCACATGGGCCATAGATTTAACTACAACTAAATCGCATTACATTTGGATTTATCACGAATGTTTTCTTCTCCGCAAGCTCGTGAAATTCAAATGTAATTCGCACTGAAATTTCCAGGTGGAGCTGTTTGAACCCACGACCGCGTTTGAGGATAGGTAAACACTAGACGGTGTCAAGAAAACTTATTGGTAAGATTTACTTCTAATTTTAAAGTAATTTACCTCAAATGAAGTGTAATTATTTTTTGTCATGATATTCGCACCCTGGTATCTTAAACGAATGCCGTTAGATTTACTACAATATAAAATGATTAATTGGAATTAACACGTAATACTTCTTCTTTCTTTTAATGGTTTTTGTTTATTAATACGATTTCGCCATGTAAAGGTAAACTTAGAAGGGACGTTGTGCGGTATGTAATTTTTGCAATATGAAAAACTTGATAGTAATAATCCAGATTTCGCGAGCAACCATTCCGATTAGAAAATGTTTCAACGGAGATATGATTTTTTGGTCATCACTGTTAGTTAGGGTTTCGTGTCTAAACAAGCTATCAATTATACTCAACTAGCTTAAACGAAATAGCGTTATATTTGTTAATCCGCCATCTTCGAATGCTTCAAATCGAATCCATCACGTAAATAAAACATTGTGAGGCAACCTGTAAAAAACTTTGAAGCAAATAATGATAATAATTTCCATTTAATAGGTTGCATTGCAGTAATAATAATAAAAAACTAGTCAAATACTGCATTACGCAGCGATGCGTTAATGTCTAATCTTATTAATTAACCCAGCAACAGATGGGCGTTACACTAGAATAGACGTTATAAATGAGCCCCACTGTAATAAGATGCTGTCACACGTGTAGACGAAAAAATCGAACACTCAAAGATATCTCGGTCACCTCAAAGATATCTCGGTCACCTTTAAACAAATAATATTACCGAAAGGACATACTAATTATAGATCGTAGTTATCTGAAATAAATGATATTTCATTTTTAAAAGAAAATAAGGGCTACGTGAGATTCATTGGTAAAACTAAAATACTACTTAATAATTCCTTATCTGAAAATGATTTTATGAATTCAATTATAATACAGTACAAATACTTTGTCAAGCAATGAAAAAAAAATGCACATATTTCATGGTTTCATTTTAGCGTAAATACAGTGAAATATCCCTGCATTTTGAAAGAGGGAGAGAGATACTTCTTAGGGCTTAGATATCTATTCTATTAATTTGAGGGAAACCTCGGTTCTAAATTGGCATTGATCACTTTTTTTACAATGTGGTCTAACTCCGAAGCCATTTCGAGGAATAGGTTTATTAAAATAGTTTTATAACATTTTTGTAAAAAAATACTAAGTAATTGATCGTATGTTTGCAAAATAACGGGACCTTTGTTTGACTTTCACGATAAATAAATGTTATATATAACTAAACTGCCTAATTCTAACACAGGCAAGTGACAGAAAACACAACGTTTTTTTTAATAATTGTGATGGGCAACGAAAAACGTAGTTTTTAACGCCATGGCAACTAGGTATGGTTATAATTCCGGTAACTTCTAAATAGGGTAAAAAAATTAAAACGCAACTAAAACCAAAATCCTTTCTAATAGGTGTCTTAAATTCGCCTATTTTATGAAAAATATATATAAAAATAAACATTGTTTTTTTGAGACCAATGCCAATTGCATTTGAACGTTTTTTTTTTTATAAAAACCGCGGTTTTTTTTTCATTGAGCCGGTAACCCTAGTGTCACGATACATAAGTTGTGAAAAATTATTTATGTATTGCACAATTGGATAGTTTGATTTACCACTCTATTGGTTCCCCTTGCTTTTCAATTAGGGAGTGAAATAACAGCCTTGATAAGCCACAGCTACGAGCCACTGGCCACGCGCAAAAGTTTTCTTTCTCTATTGCGTGTTCCACTAGGTTACTACTCTGCGGCGATCATCTCCGCCGCGCAATGAATAGAGAACACGATAACGGAAAATGTTCGCTGTAGTTGTAACGGACTATTTGAATGGAAAAGCTTATAAATTTCCCCGGAGTCATATTCTATGTGATAAATATCCCTTTTTTATCGCGGAGCCAGTGAACCGTGAAGAGTTGAGTAGTTTGGGGTTTTCTCACCTCATAAAGGGTGTAAGTGCCTTTGAGAGTTTTGACGCCGGGTGTTTGGTTACGTAGTTACAAAAACTGTTTATAAAAGAGGAATACTTAATACATAATAGATCAGCGCCGCGCTGCCGTGTCACGCGAATGTCAGTTATCTATAGATAACTGAGTTACGCCCTACAGGTGCCAAATACCTTATGTACTATACATACTGAAACACAACCGTATTACGCACACCTCCTACAAGTTGAGATGCAGTAGATGTGTATTACAAACAAGTAAGAAAGCGCCCGCGAGCCCGGGACTATCTAATATATCTTAACTTGCGATGGCGCGCACTCTGTATCCAATCATTTGGCAACAAGCGTTAAACAAATATTCATTTAACGAACAACGTTTCGCAAACTTTTGTTTCACAAATTAATCGTTTTATAACACCACATTTTTTTTATTCGACTGGATGGCAAACGAGCAAGTGGGTCTCCTGATGGTAAGAGACCTGATGCAAAATCAGGGGTATTGCAGATGCGTTGCCAACCTAGAGGCCTAAGATGGGATACCTCAAGTGCCAGTAATTTCACCGGCTGTCTTACTCTCCACGCCGAAACAACAGTGCAAGCACTGCTGCTTCACGGCAGGATGAGCGAGCAAGATGGTGGTAGCAATCCGGGCGGCCTCTGCATAAGGTCCTACCACCTGCAAGTAACCTGTAAGTTTGTATTGTAATTGATTTTTTATGGTTATAACTACTCAAACTATCTGTATACGGAATTTCATCTAAATCGGTTCAGCGGCTAAGACGTGAAAAGGTAACAAACAAACAGACTTACAAACTTTCGCATTTATAACATTAGTGGGATTTTTCCGTGAAATGTTGTTTCTTCTGTTCTGGTACGTTCTTATTTTACCGGTACGTTCTTATTTCCATTTAAAGTTACCCCTGCAATCATAACATCGCCAGATGGCGCTGAAGTCGAAAGCTCCGTTTGAAATTTCCGGCACGTTTTGGATTGGCACGGGCATAAATAGACTTCCCAAGCTCGGATATCGCAGATACCTTAACCACTCAACGCTTAGGGACATTACGTATAGAATGCAAAATACATTTACCGGGAGGTAAATTCCACCTTTAATTGATAATTTTTTACGACAAATATTTGTGATGCTGTCTCCGTTTTGTCCAAATAAAGAGAATCTGCACACGTCTGTTACTTAGTATTTATTAATGAGCCGTGAAACAAGCCCTTGATGTTAACTTTCGCTGTTTTTTTTGTTACCACCACAACCAGTACGACCACTGACGACCAAACCCACTGTCACGAGCCACAAACCGGCCAAGAGCATGTCGGATAAGCCCAAGATAGGGTTCCGTAGCCATTACAAAAAGATCAAGTAATATATTTTTAAGGATTTCGTATTGTGTGCGGAATCTTCCAAGTTTACGTTTATTTTATACCTTAGGCTGCTCATTTACTCATATACTAAAAAGCAAGCAAGCTTAGCTGTTATGATTTACGTTGTTGATATATTTAATACCATCCTGATTTATTTTTAAATTTCCACCCATTAGTTTAGATTTTAGAGGGGTGGGAACACTCGACTTGAATGAAAATTTCCACTTTAAAGTTGAATATTTCGCAAACAGATCACTGAATCGGATAATCGTTAAGGCAACCCCTAATGGTTTTCAAAAACCTATCCAACCATACCCCACACTATAGGGTTAGTTGAGAAAAAAAAATCACCCCCACTTTACGTCTATGGGAGGTACCCTAAAAAAATCTTTTTATTGTTTTTTATTTTACCAATTTATCGGCGTAACTGATATGTATATTCATGCCAAATTACAGCTTTGTAGTACTAACGGTCTCTGAGCATAGCCGCGGACAGACAGACAGACAGACAGACGGACAGACATGGAGAAACTATATAAGGGTTCCTAGTTGACCACGGAACCCTAAAAACGGCCAGATGCATTTCAAATTTCAATGCGCTTCCAAAGTTGAACAATAGAATTTATGTGCTAAAAGAACTGCACATTGAACTGCCCGAGACAAAGAAAGATATATTTCAAATTGAAATTTTTACCTTGGAAAAATCTAGCTAGGAATTCGGAAACGGGATTTAAATTTTGGCGTCTGAGTCTTTCGAGATTGAATATGGCCGCTTCAGAATAAAATTATTTAATAAGAAGACATTATGTATTTAATTTTTATCTTTTAAAATTTTACACGTGTATTTCCGAAATTAGAAGGTAAGCGATCAACTTCCAAAACTTCATTCATTTAAAATACCAGACAAGTGTGAAGCTTAATAATGCATAGTACCTAAATGTGCAGTAATTTTTATTTTTCTGCTATAACGAAGAAGTATTAATGCAGTACCTATTATATCTTATAAGTACTGTAGAATATAATTTCGTCCCTTTCGGTGTCGAGACCCTTGGTCCGTGGGGCCCAGGAGCACTAAGCCTCTTCAAAGATATTTCTAAGAGGCTTAACGATGCCACCGGTGACCGAAGACCTGGCAGCTACCTCGGTCAAAGAATTAGCCTAGCGATTCAACGAGGAAATGCTGCCAGCATCTTGGCGCAATGCCGCAGGGGCCTTTTTTAGATATAGTTTAGTTTTTAATATAGTATTTAATTTAGTTTGTAAAATTTAGTATTATTTTTATTTTTTATTATTATAATTTTCAAAAAATGACTTTCTGCCAAGTTTCTTGCGGCGCATTTTTCTTGGCAATGATGGTCTTCCCGGAAGCGCTGGTAGTTTTTGACCTTGAAATAAAATGCATGAGCACAGGTGATCATGGTCACGGAACGTTGACCTGGAAGTCGAGAAATTATACTGACATGCCAATGTCATGGAAATCATTACTTTATTTCACTGAAAAGGTCAACCAATGGCCTGTATCATAATGATGGTGATGATGACGTTACTGTCAAAGGTGTAATTTGCAAATTCTGGTGTTGAGGACCAAGGTTGCTAGCAAAACCAAATTTTGGCTTCAGAATACATACGAGTACCTACGACGGTGTACAGTCACCAGCATTAATATCTGCCACAGCGGAGCGTGCAAAATATCTGACACGTCCTTCTGACCCTGGAAATAGAGTCGTATCAGATATTTATGCACGCTTGTTGTATCAGATATTGGTGCTGGTGACTATACCATTTGCCCAGTGAGGGCTCTTCATCATGTTGTTTAGAAATTGTATGTATGTAAACACAATTATAAACGTTGAGACACATGTGTAAAGGCGAGATTATCCCTTTCAGGAATCTTTACCAGTCAATCTTGGAGTTAGGGGCCGGCAAAGCATGAGTTTAAAAGTCAGTGGAAGCTAAAAGTGCGAGACTCGCACACCAAGGGTTTCGTGAAATTTGTAGGTATATATCTATGAATATCCGGTGTTAGCAGAGCCTTCTTCTAAGCAAAATCTACGCAATGTAAGGTCATTTTAGATGGTTACTGACAAAGACAGACAGACATAAACAAATAAGATTTTCAGACTTGTGACAAACGGACAACATTGTGATCCTATTAAGGCTCCGTGTTCACAAAAAAGCTGTAAAAAACGTATACTATATCTCCACAGACACTTAAAGGTACTTCATGAGTCCTAACGTTGTACCAGGTACTTTAGTACATAATAAAAGTTACCATAAAGACCTACAGCGAACGCGAAGAGAGCTAAGCAACTAAACCCTTTGTTTACGTCTAAGACGAGGCGCAAACATAAAGACGTCATGCAAATATTTGGCAAGTATATTTCAGGAATAATATGGTGATGTTCTTTGTGCATTATGTCCTGGAGGAATTGTTATTCTTTTACTACATACGATATACGTCGAGGCCGTATTTTTGTTATACTTTGACCCAGTTCTAACAGGAAGTCGGACTGTGAAAAGTGGTGACGCGTCAATCAATCAAAATTATTGTCGTGAATAGTTGTCATTTTCAGTACAGTCACTAGTGCCCCATGCACAGATATAGATTACACTAGATTACGCAAATGCATCTACTTCGCGTGTCCGAACCCCGACCAAATGTCGGTGTTGGCCCCATACAAAGACTGACCGCTAACTGACTAATCATGACTAGTGACTGACTCGAGCCCCACGGCGCGGGCGGGCGGCGCATTTGAATCGATTTAGCGCGGACATCGGGGAATTCACATCGCTAATTCGCTCTTAATAAATAAATATCACGGGACAATTCACACCAATTGACCTAGTCCCAAAGTAAGCTTAGCAAAGCTTGTGTTATGGGTACTAAGCAACGGATAAATATAATTATATAGATAGATACATACTTAAATACATAGTAAACACCCAAGACCCGAGAACAAACATTCGTATTTTTCATACAAATATTTGCCCCGACACGGGAATCGAACCCGGGACCTCAAGCTTTGTAGTCAGGTTCTCTAACCACTAGGCCATCTGGTCGTCTAAAATCTTGTCTAGGCTCTTGAGACGTCACAGTAGATATAAAAAAGTGACACGGTTGGTTTTCATACAGATTGAGGTGTTTGTGTTATCTAGTGTAATCTATATCTGTGGCCCCATGCAAACTGCTACAACACCGCTGGACAGTGGTACAGACACGAAGACGCGTGATTTTGTCAAAATTAGGCATTAATGACATTGTAATAAGAACCACGGCACGCGTCGTTGTGAATGACTCTACCTATACATATTAATATTGTGTTATTTTGTAAGTATATTACGTATTAATTAATCTACTCACAAACTTAACTTACGACTTCATCGTATTACTTCTTTTATTTATCATCATCATCTTTATTTTTACGACTTCACAAAAAATGTTTAGAACCCCTTCTTCTGTGACCTTCTAGAGTCCAATGTTATCCTGAATGGACTATAGTAAATAAAGATCACGTTGCTCCATCCAATAGATCCTTTATTTAGTTCTAGCAATTACGAATATTCGACGATGCCTTTGCGGAATAAAGTAACTTTTCTATAAATCAGAATATATCTGATCTGAAGCCGAAGTAATCCCAGCTTTATTTGGGGCATGTTTCCTAAAGTTTCCCCGCTAACGTTAGGTTTTGGCAAGCGCCGAGATATTCACGGTCTCGGCCTCGCCACGTCTTGGGTTATATAACATTATTCTATTGTTTAGTAGCTCGAAGCACAAAAACACGAAAGTTTTATTCGGACTTTCATGTCTGTTTTATTTAATTAAAGTTGAGAAAGGTTTTAGTACAAAAGGTTAAGTTTATGAAGCAAGAGCTTGCGACGGCCAGACATTCGTTATTTTATAAAAGCCAAAATGAAGGGTCCACGGAAAGAACATGGTCCAGTCACCTATAGCAACTTTTTGAGCTACAGCGGTTTGAAAGTCATCACGAACAATTACTATGGTTACCATTTCTTAAAAAGTAAAAAAACATATTATATTGTTTTCAGATTATTTCATTCAATGGTAAGTCATAGTAATTTGCGAGCATTTTGAGATTCAAATCTCAAGTGGAAAAAAAAGGTGACCAAACATGTTCTTTCCGTGGACTCTTCAAATATTGGCAGTTTTTTTTATAACCAAAGAAGTACAATACAAGCGAACGCGTTTGCAATATCCCTGGTGTTGCAGATGTTTATGGGCGGTGGTGACCTCTTACCATCAGGAGACCCACTTGCTCGTTTTCCTTCCAGTCGTATAAAAAAAAAAACTTCATGAGCACCAACACATAGAATAGAATAGAATAGAAAACACAGGTATTAGACTTCACATCATCCTACTAATATTATATTTCATAAATTTTATCATGAATGGTTGATTAATTTACTCGTGAAAGCGGTACAAACAAACTTCCTTACTTTCACATTTATAAATTATTAGTATGGATTTCTGTTAGTCTCTATAAGTATATGTATCCGTAGGTTTAACGCACAGATAAATTATATTGGTTTATTATGAGTATGTAGGCAAATTATACTTTGCTTGCTTCGTTAATTTTTTATTATTATTAAGTTTAAAAAGCCGTGGTGGCCTAGTGCTTTGACCTATCGCCTCTCAAGCAGAGGGTCGTGGGTTCAAACCCCGGCTCGCACCTCTGAGTTTTTCGAAATTCATGTGCGGACTTACATTTGAAATTTACCACGAGCTTTGCGGTGAAGGAAAACATCGTGAGGAAACCTGCACAAATCTGCGAAGCAATTCAATGGTTTGTGTGAAGTTCCCAATCCGCACTGAACTATGGCCCAAGCCCTCTTGTTCTGAGAGGAGGCCTGTGCCCAGCAGTGGGACGAATATAGGCTGGGATGATGATGATGATGAAGTTTAAAGCAATGACATTTCCTTTACAAAGTATGAAGGGGGAGTTGATTTTGTCCGCTCGTACGCACAAGGTCACCACGAGCTATTTTCTTAAATATTTTTTAAATATTTTCTTTCTTTCTTTCTTTCTTTCTTTCTTTCTATTTTCGCCCAAAATCTATTTCGCAATTTTGTTCCACACTGCTTCACATCGCCTAAATATTGGAATAATTGTTTAGCCCTTTAGACCTTTATAAGTATTTTCTTTATAAATTATACCGCTAGTGAAATTAATTAGTGATTGCGCTAAGCTATTCTGATGGAAATTGCTCACTGATTTCACTCATCGCGGCCTATATACATCCCACAGGCTCAGTATGAGAGGGTTTGAGGGCCCAGTGTGGATTGGGAACATCAAACACACCATTGAATTGCTTCGCCAGTGTACGTATGTATACTTACTTGTGGTAACTGTATTATGGTCAAAGCATCAGGGTAGTTATTACTCGTTTGTTCGCGATAAGTCCCAATTGTAGTATTAATCATAAGGGAAACTGACGGAAGTTTAAAACATTAAATAGACTACTCACTTGGCATTCATCCAGTAATAGATGATGGGGTTGACCATAGCGTTAGCCATGGCGAGCCAGTAGAACCCGAGGTAGACGTGCTGCACGTACTTGTTGTACAAAACGGCCGGGTCGAAGTGCGTGTAGATGAAATACGACTGGTACGGCAACCAGCAGATGCCGAATATTACTATCACTAGGATGAACATTTTCACAACCTAGAACAATAGAATAGATATACACTGTATTATTTTTGATATACGTTATTTTTAAGAGGACAATCTACAGGTCAAATGAAGTTAATTTCTCTATAACACTAGTGGCCTAACTATTACTGTTTAAAAGATAATCAACAGCTTAGATAATTAGTTATTAGAAGTATAAAACAGCTTAAAGGTCCTATGTTGTGAATTTTTTTCAAAGTCTATAATTAATAAAAATGGATAATTCACACATATTGAGCACAAGAAAGTTAAGTTAGTTCTTCTTCTTCTCTTTTAAAATATGGCTTTTCTGTCCTAATTAATAGGACAATTTCGCCAGTGTCAAAGTAAACTCTTTGAGAGGGACGTTGTACTGTGATTGCAGTTTTTGCAACTTGATAGTAAAATTCCAGACACCACGTGGAGACAACTTGCGCATTAAAAAATGTCAGACACGAGAGCAATATAGAATTTTGTGGTCACTGTTAAGGTTAAGCATAAAACACTATCAAAGTTATACTTCAACTAGCCAAAGAAACAGAAATTGTCTACATCCGCCATGTTCAAATGCTACAAATCGAATCTCAGTTAAGTTCTTCTTCTCTTTTAAAGTATGGCTTTTCTGTCCTAATTAATAGGACAATTTCGCCAGTGTCAAGTTAAACTCTCTTTGAGAGGCACGTTGTACGGTGATTGTAGTTTTTGCAACTTGATAGTATAATTCCAGAAACCACGTGGAGACCACTTGCGCATTAAAAATGTTAGACACGAGAGCAATATAGAATTTTGTGGTCACTATTAAGGTTAAGCATAAATCACTATCAAAGTTATACTTCAACTAGCCAAAGAAACAGAAATAGCAAAATTAGATATTATATAATTATGCTAAACGATACTACGCGATACGAGATTATGCCAAAAAAGTAGAACGTGACTGTGTTTAGTGTTGTTACTCTTGTTTAGGTACATATTTTGTCACCTTAGCCTTTGACGTAATTTGATCTTCATTAGTTTTGTAGCTTTTTTTTAAAACCCTTTTCATTTCGTTAATTATTGTAACTACTTACATATTTCAAATTGCAACTGTAACTTCAAATTACGTACGAAATGTCTTCATAAATTGAATTTAGGTAGTTGTGAAAGCATGATACTCTACGTTATCAATTTTATAATGATGTTACGATTACGACATTACCCCCCCACCAACGAGATGGACGGATGACCTGGTTATAAGGTCGCGGGTTCACGGTGGATGCAGGCCGCTTCCAACCGAGGCAACTGGAGGTCTATGGGGGGGCCTATGTCCAGCAGTGGACGTCCTATGGCTGATATGATGATGATGAGGATGGTGTTATGACATTTATTTTATAATACGGTGCTCGCTTGAAATTTAAAGTGTAAGGTAATAAAAAAAGTAAATATTTTCATCGCAGTTTGCCTTTGCGCTGATATTGAGAAAATATTTACTTTATAACTACGATAATATTGTTATACTGAAAAATTGTGGCAATTTTGATTTTCTGCGTAGTTGAATATGCTGGAATACTCGTATTGCGTAAAACGTATAACGAAGGATTTGACCTATATTTCGTGTAACATAAACTAATAATGGTATATAGTGGTGATCTAAGAAGGTTTGACCCATGGCTTTTTAAACAGTGTATCGTGGGTTCGAGCCCGGACTCGTACCTCTAAGATTTTCTGACACAGAACACACCTGCTAAGAAATTTAATGGCGTGTTCGAATTCTCAATCCAAACTGGGTCCGTGAGGGAACTACGGCCCAAGCCCTCTCGTTCCGAGATGAAGCCTGTGCGCTGCCGTTGGACCTGTACAGGCCAAGACGATGAGTAGAAGATGCGGCCTACCTTCCGTTTAGACCGGATGGAGTCGGCCTGACGCTGCGTCAGCTCGCCGATGGAGCGCGAGCCCCACAGCACGCGGCCCATCGCCGAGTAGAAGAACGTCATGCCCAACATTGGCACTGCGTACGTCACTACGAAAAACAGCACCTGATACCTAAGGGACAAATAGTTCTGTTAAATACTTATATTCAAATTAATTGGGAAAGAATATAAAGTTAAAATCATCTTTAATAATGTCAGTCGACGGCATAGTTCTCAGGAGATAGGCATCGTTCCGCGTTGAAAGGCCACGCTCAAACGGTGGTGACAATAACTGCCTGCCTTCTGGTCGCAAATGGATTTTATCAGGCGCGAAAACATTATAATTTTGGAAAATAATTAAGGAAACCCTTTGCCGCGCCCAGTTTAAGAATAGGACAAACCCATCTCTCCCCGTGGGGTAAGTAAAGGACCTGATGTGAAAGTGGGCAGCAATAGAGAGCTATTATCGTAAAATATGTCGGAACTTCGGACTCCAGCGCTACAGTGTGAAATGTAGCGAGAAATAGATTTGTTCCTGATTAGTCATATTATTCCTAATTGGTCATATTCCTAATTTGAGTCTTTCCTAACTAATCATATTCCTAACTCGTCATATTCCTGATTCGGCATATTCCTTATTCGTCACACGTGCACAAAAACAATTATTTGGTCAGTTATTTTAAGGTTATTTTTTTATGACGACCCAGAACCGTTTCGGAGCACTTATTACATCGGTTCTGGGTGGTCATGGTCATAAAAAATAACCTTAACCTAACCAACTGTAAGCACGTGTTCGTAATTTCATTTAACTGTACAATGACGAGTTAAGAATATGATGAATCAGGAATATGACCCGTCAGGAAAGTGTCGAATCAGGAATATGACCAATTAGGAATATGACGAATCAGGAACGAATCGCTCTGTTTGTGTGTTACATCGTCAGGATAAAACAGCTCAACCGAGTTTGATACCCTGGAAATTCTATTACGACAGTTTTATTCCGGATAATTGCAATACTTTCCGATAGATAGCGATAGAATAATTCTTCGCAGAGCAACCACTAATAAAACAGAAATTAAAACTAAGAAATCATAATAAATACATGCACATCAGAATGATTGTGGACAGCTTAATACATGTTTGAAAATCCATAACTGAGCGGCACTCTTGGCTGGCACTAGTCCAGACATGTTACGAGTGCTCGGGACGCGGCGTTTGAATAATTGAAGACCTGCCCTAGAGATCTCCCCAGGTACGCCAGGTTAACTCGGACTTCAGGTTACGTAATAAAATGACGATTAAAAAATAGTATAATGGTTATAGAACCTGACAAAGTTTGATGTACCTTTCTCGGTTCGATCTTCGGTCGGAACAAATATTTTTATAAAAAATAAGTTTTTTTTTAGTTGATATTTGCATCCGTCTCCGCTACTTATTTCTCACTTGGATGTACACATATTTAACCTAAACTGGTTAACTTAAAGACTTAATTACTGCTTTTCGTTAAATTTAATTACCGTTGCAAAAATTTTAACGGTTAGATTTTAAAATGCGGCAAAGGTTTCAGTTACGAAGTCTGAATACTAAAACGGACAATGAAGAAGCGGCCAGGCACGAATAGGTGCTCTCAATGGCTTTTATGATTTAGTTTTCAGCTTTGCAGCCGGTGCAGTCTTTTGGATTAGGCGCACCGTCAGGTTTTATGCTTTGTGGAATTTATTAGATGGAAAAGCGTAGCAAATTTTTAATGCTTGTGCTTTTTTTTATTATGGTCCAAAGAAGTAAAGGAAAATCCTATGCCTATTTCGGTAATCCATATAATGTTAAGTGTGTTTTTTATCTGAATTTTGTATCGGTTTTCACTTTATTATTGTATTTCTTTTCAATGTATGATGACCAGATGGTGTCAAAGAAAGATCAGCGCCGGCAGGGCTACTACGAAACTCGAAACTCGAAGTTCGTGTCGTACCGTCCCTCTCGCTCTCGTATTAAATAATACAAGTGTCAGAGGGACAGGGAGTTTCGAGTTTCATGTCATGCACATTTTTTCTTCCTTCTTTCTTTCTTTCTATAAGGCCGTGTTCAAACCAAACTGACTGTAAGCCGCCGAATGTGAGCAGGCTCACTGAATATTATGTATGGAAATACAATAAACTGCGTACTGTTAGTTAGATGTGAACGAAAAAGTGAATATGTATGGAAATACAATAAACTGCGTAACGTCGGCGGCTGTCAGTCAGTTTGGTTTGAACACGGCCTAACTACGGTTCCACGTCACGGTATAGATTTAAATAATTTTTCGTGATTAACCCTACTATAAGCTTTCTTAAT
Organism: Choristoneura fumiferana; assembly: GCF_025370935.1. NCBI lineage: Eukaryota > Metazoa > Arthropoda > Insecta > Lepidoptera > Tortricidae > Choristoneura > Choristoneura fumiferana. The sequence continues at coordinate 19,005,450 of NC_133475.1, read as the reverse complement.
TCAATACATTTCAATGCATCTACTAGCATCATGATCTCACGTAATCTGGGTGTATAATGATTTGCATGATATTGTACTAATATTATTTTGCATATAAATGAAATGCATAATTTTATTCTGCACAGGTGTTAAATCAGTATAAGTACAGACGACGACGACGTACCTATAACAAAAAAAAAAAAACATTTTCTGGGACCATAATAATTGGTTAACATAACTTAAGTATAATAAATGAAATTATTTGATAGATCACCTGACAGGAAAAAAGCCCCACCAAAAGATCTGTCTGTTTAAAATCTTATGTTTAGTTATAAATAATTAATGTTAAAATTTCCAGTTGCATTTAAATGTATTTATTTATTTTGTATATTTTTTTGCAAAATTTTTTTTTTTTTAACATTCAACCACAATATAAAAATTTCATATTGCCTGGTTGGTTGATTTAGCCCCACTACTCACCAGCCAGGTCTACAGTTCTCTGTTGGGGTATAATAGGAGAGGTATGGGACAAGTTTTCAGCTTGCCTCAAAACCTACCCAAAAATTGGTGCCAGCTCTTGTACTATGAGCAATTTTATTGCTAACCTAAACTAGACAATTTTTAAAGTTTTCAGGCCCATTATGTAAAATGATGTTATACCAATTAAGATTGTTTTTTTTCGGTCATCCCGTAAAACCTAAATTGAAAATACAAACTGAAATATAGATGCACAGAAAAACCAGAAAAATAAGACCAACACTGGGAATCGAACCCAGGTCCTCGGTATTCCGTACCGCGTGCTATACCGCTACACCACTGTTGGTCAACGGCACAGACACGAATTTTCCCTATGCACCACATATCTCAGCTTGTTTGTTTCTTATTTAGCCACTTAAGCAGTGACGCTAGCAACATCTATGCCGTAGCCCTCATCGAGAAACTTTCGGCATTCCATTGGAACTAACCGCTCACTCGGACAAGAGATGTCGTTATTAAGCAATCAAATTAAGATTGTTCTTTTTGGAACAACAACAGTGGTGTAGCGGTATAGCACGCGGTACGGAATACCGAGGACCTGGGTTCGATTCCCAGTGTTGGTCTTATTTTTCTGGTTTTTCTGTGCATCTATATTTCAGCTTGTATTTTCAATTGATGTTATACCCACTGACGTTATACCAAATGTTAGTATGCGTTCCATTTATTAATACAAAATGGTATTGTTTCAAATGGCAAATTAGTTAAGCACGTTGTTGTTATGCTAAATGTTTATAATGGTTTAATTAGTTATTGTGCAAAAAGTTTCTACTTGTCTGCTGATTGAACGGCAAGTAACCTGGCTTGATCAGGAGCTCATTAAAGATCTCACCCATTACATCGAATCATATCATGACCGTAATAGGAACGTGCCAGGCAGGGAATGTAACGCGCATGCATGGCACGCGACGGCGACGGGTGGTTAAGAAACGTGCTAGTGGGCATACTTTTTAACCCCCGACGCAAAAAGAGGGGTGTTATAAGTTTGACCGCTAGGTGTCTCTCTCCGTCTGTCTGTGGCACCGTAGCTCTTAAACGGGTGAACCGATTTGAATGCGGGTTTTTTATTGGAGAGCAGGTTTTCTAGCAATGGTTCTTAGACATGTTTCATCAAAATCGGTTCAGCCGTTTTTGAGATATTGAACGAAGTCGAGAGTTTTCTAACATTTTGGTTGGTTATTTGTCAATACAAGGAATATTATTTTTTCCTGACACTCCTATTACGGTTATAGTATGATACGATTTAGTAGGCAGAGACCTTCATGGTAATCACGGTCTAAATTCCGTAAACAAAATGTCCATTATTATGAAAAATAAGTAACAATTCTGTTGAATTTCAGTACGACCGTTTTAATCAGCAGGATAATAATGACAAGAAAGCAAGCAAACAATATTCTCGAGTAAACATTCACAGCAAAATGATTATTATTCCACGACTTTATTATGAAATCGAGCATCGGGAAGTTCCTATTCATGAAAGCGTTGACGGGTGAAATAGGTTCTCACATATCGAAGATGTATCACTGTATAGGTAGATAAAGGGTAGATACTTATTGTTTGCATACGTGCGTTCTTTTTTCAAATTAATAGCGATCTGAAAAATGCGAAGCAATGAGCAATTTATTAATAATACTATTAATAATCCCAAATTAAGCTAAGTTTGTAAAAAAATATTCATCTAAAATCTAAGAATGTTCTTATTTTTATAAAAAATACCTGCCCCGACCGCGGATCGAACCCAGGATCTCAAACTTCATAGTCAGTATCTTAGTACTGGGATAGGTCGTCGAAATTGGTTTTTCCCAGGTGCCCGTTGATCCAGCTGTTCGCACTGCAGATAAGTGGGAAAAAAATCCTAGAAGCCCACACTGAACAGATTCCCAGTAGTTCAAAGCCTAATACTAATATCTAAATGTGAAATCCTGGAATTTTGTCCCACTTCTCGCAGTGCAAACGACTAGGAAAAAGTTTTTGGAAAAAAATCATTTTTAATACAAGCTTTTTATGCTGACTCTACTTTTTTGTCGACTGTACTTGTATTGCCACCCAAACTACATTTGCATACCAAATTTCAAGTCGATGCCATTAACCGTTAAAGAGTTTCGTCCTGCGGAGACGATCCTGACCAGACTTCCTGGATGTCACTGCCAGATTTATGTATTGTCACGCAATTTACATAAGTATGCAGGTACTGGTGGTAGGACCTTGTGAAAGGTCCGTCCGGATTGCTACCACTATCTTGCTCGCTAATCCTGCCGTGAAGCAGCAGTGCTTGTACTGTTGTGTTTCGGCGTGGAGAGTAAGAACGCCGGTGAAATTACTGGCACTTGAGGTATCCCATCTTAGGCCTCTAGGTTGGCAACGCATCTGCAATATCCCTGGTGTTGCAGATGTTTATGGGCGGTGGTGATCTCTTACCATCAGGATACCCCCTTGCTCGTTTGCCATCCAGCAGAATGAAAAAAAAAGTATAACAAATTTCAAGTAAATCCAACTAACGGAAGTTGGTCGAATTTAACCTGCAAGATTTGACTACAGAGAGACAGACAACGGGACAGGTGAAACTAAATAAAAGCTTATAATTATTTCTAGTTGTTCGCTATGCAAATAGGGGTGCGAAGGAATGGTATTACTGTCGAAATTGGAGTGTAAATGAAAGTACAATTTTATAACGTACTCCTTGATCAAAGCTAAAGTGTACAAACATTTGTAACCGACACGACGTTTACAATGGCATACGAATTGAGTCAGCGGATCCGTATTCACAAAGGATCTTTCGCACACAATTATTGTAATAGCTTTTGGATGAAGAGCCGATGGAAACTCGGACGGAGGGATCGGTTGAAATGGATGTCTCTGAGAAAGTGTTTTGTTTTCCGAGCTGACATGTCAATACAGATAATAGTGACATTTGTTTATGTCGATGGAAATTGCGTCTAGAGTCCCGGAGTTGATAGACGTTTTAGAATAAACATTCGAGGCATAAAACCTGTAAATACATATTAATTCGTGTGCCTTTTATACACTCGTAATGACATGTAAATACTAGTGTGGGTTACATAATAACATCACAGACTTGCATAATTATAAAAAAAAACATAAAACTTATTTAGCATAATAATGAATTCGCCTAATTGAAAAACGCATAACATTATTTTATATCTTTATTTTTTATTGTCATAAAATGAATTCGCATAATTTTATCAAGCAAGTGAATTAGCTTGGTCAGGGCAAAACCGACTCGGTTAGGTTCAGAAGGCTAAGGCGGGAGCTACGCTCTTTCGATGTTAGGTATTTTTTATAACAGTACGAGAGTAAATATTTTCACATAGTTAGTAGTTCACTTCTGAGATCAAATTGAGTAAATAAAACAATATCGACACTCAAAATAATCACTTTATATTTACATTGTTTAATACTTATGCAAATTAAGGTTATGCTTATTAAATGTATGCCAACTTATCGCTATGCCAATAACATTAATGTGAATTAATGTATGCGGATTCATAATTATCCGAATTACCGTTATGCCAATTTCAATAAGGAACATTAATTTTATGCGAATTAATATAGACCTATAAAATTATGTCTTATAAGTAAAATATCATAATTACTTACACAAAATCCATGTAAGAGACATCTGGCAAACCATCGGGCCAGTTGAGTAGACACGCCGTTTTCAGCGTACCTTTGGACCTGCCAATAAAATTCACGTTAGACAAAATAGAAGTTCGATAAAGTTCACGATTGACAAAATACACGATTGACAAAATTCACGATTGACAAAATACACGTTTGACAAAGTTCACGATTGACAAAATACACGTTTGACAAAGTTCACGATTGACAAAATACACGTTTGACAAAGTTCACGATTGACAAAATACACGTTTGTCAAAGTTCACGATTGACAAAATTCACGTTAGACAAAATAGATGTTTGAAAAAGTTAACGATTGACAAAATTCACGTTTGACAAAGTTCTCGTAAAAAACTTCACGTTTAATAAATATCACGATCTATCAGACAAGTCATTCTTACTTATAATATTACAAAAAATGCAACAGATCTCTGACTCTGTCTGTGAAAGGACATGGGATAGCAAATTGCGTTGTTCGCTCGGGATATCTAACGATAAACGAATTCTTCGCAGACAAAGTCGCGGGAAAAAGCTATAGTAACGAATATTTGTATTTTACTGCACTAAATTTAATGGTAGTAGCGATCGGGACGAACTTTGTACGAGGTCTATCCACTACTTGTATATTCTGAAACTCGGGCAGAGTTTAAGATCAATATTGAGACGTTTACCCCTCAACGATTTGGATTCCAGTTTGCAAACTTCGTTTGAATTGAAGAGTGAGCTTGCAAAATATGGATTTAATTTCCGTTGTTGCGGAAACTGTGTGTACTAGAATTAGAGCAAACGAGTTTTTAACCCCCGACGCAAAAAGAGGGGTGTTATAAGTTTGACCGCTATGTGCGTCTGTGTGTCTGTATGTCTGTGTATCTGTGTGTGTCTGTCTGCCTGTCTGTGGCACCGTAGCTCTTAAACGGGTGAACCGATTTGAATGTGGTTTTTTATTTGAAATCAGGTTTTCTAGCGATGGTTCTTAGATATGTTTCATCAAAATCGGTTCAGCCATTCTTAAGATATTGAACTTTGAAGCGACAAAGTCGGTGATTTTCCATTTTTGGTGGTTAGGTTATAAAATAAGGAAGTTAGTGAAAATCGAGTTTTATGGACACCCCTGTACTGAAATAAATAACCGACTTGGTTATCATTGCATCTCAAAACTTTTTAGCAATAGGTATAAGAACTGCGTTGCGAAACTTGTGAGGCCCCACCTTGTAGATATAGTTTATTATGTTTTGAGAAAGTTTTCTTTAGCAAAATTTTCAATAAAACAAACCCTGGTATGTATGTGCCGTTGAGTCCAAAAATATCCATACAGCTATACAGCTGTAGCGTCAAATAGAAAGAACGAAAGAAAGAAAGGTTTATTTTGGCTCCATAAGTAGGTATCACCTAAAACTAAGACTAGAACTATCACTAAAACTATGTTACTAGGTGACACGGCAGGATACCAAAAAGGGTCTCCACTCAGCATGTGTTGCCGCACATTATGTGCAGCAACGCTGGTTTTCTGTGGAGCCCAAACGTTAAATAAACATGTATGCATGAGCCAGTTCCTTTGCCCCAGTCAGAAAGAGAAAAAAATAAAAAAAAAAATTAAAACCATAGACAAGGGAGAAGTGACGTGGTTCAGTGTAAAAGATAATAATACTAAATACTGCTGTCGTGGCAATAAATATTTTTTAAACATTTTCTTTTGCGATGCGATGCCTCCGACAAAAGGAACTGGCTGGCAAAGATTATAAATCACACCATTCACTTATTGATCAACACGGACCAGTACCAACCATATCAATTACAAACAGACAAATTGAAGAAATAAATAAATATATCACGGGACAATTCACACCAATTGACCTAGTCCCAAAGTAAGCTTAGCAAAGCTTGTGTTATGGGTACTAAGCAACGGATAAATACAATTATTATAGATAGATACATACTTAAATACATATTAAACACCCAAGACCCGAGAACAAACATTCGTCTTTTTCATACAAATATCTGCCCCGACACGGGAATCGAACCCGGGACCTCAAGCTTCGTAGTCAGGTTCTCTAACCACTAGGCCATCTGGTCGTCTAAATGAAAGAAATGAAAGTGAATAAGTGTAGCTATGCACGTTAAATGCTAAATACTTAGTATGTATGTTAGGTGTATCATATATATTTCTGACATTTTGGTTACGTACAATCGTACATATATAATATGTTTAAGACCGTGACTGTGCCCGTTAACAATAAACTTCGAGCTTCACTCTGCAAGCTTTCTAGTTTCCTTGTACTGAAAGTGCCAGAAACAGCGTAGCTAGTACTTCGTAACCGACCTTGTTACAGCAATAAACTTGAATAGCTAACTGCTAATTTATTTGCAACAATACGTAGTCAAACTATTCAGAATTGCTCGCTGGTAACTCTCTTAACATCGTCTAACTTTTTATTTAATAGTTTACTAGGCAATATTGAGCTAAAGTGATTAATTCCGTCATTTTCCAGATTTATACTCTCTCTAATTAAGAACGTTCATATTACGGACGTCCGAAATTATACAATTGCTAAATTTTCGGGCGAGATTTTTGTAGTACCGAACGTCAAAATTAACATATTATTATGATTATGTCATTTTGTTTGGTTTCTTTTGATTATTTGTGTTTATTTGTAGTTTTAATTTTTTTTTTTATTTGACATTTTTGTTTTATTTAGTTTGGTTTTATCTTTAGTTTATTAGGTAATGCGTAAGTTATTAAATTGAAAATTTTCTAATGAATAAATAATATGTTTTTATGTCCATGTATTAGTATTATTCAGGACATTTGTTTCATCAACGTTCCTGAATATGTTGAAATGTGTTGAAACTTGAATTTGGTGTCAATTTCTAAAATAAAAATCAAAACGTTTATTCTGTAAGCAGGCCGCAAAGGGCTCTAATAGGTACGTGTCACTTTCTTAATTCCAGTGCTTTCGGAAAGATAATATTGCTATGAAGATTGCGCCACAAGAAGAGTGGCAGATAGTCTTTTTTTAATTAAGAGTAAATAAAGTACTGTTTTATAACTATTACACCTAACCAAGTTAAGTAAAAAGTTAAATTAGAAATGTATAAAACACAATCCTTGTAGAAATTGTCGTAACCGAAAACTTATAGGGTAGGTACTTCCGATTGTCCTAGGAACATAAATCTCGTATGGAGGTGTCTCTTATAGAAAAAATGTTAAAAACAAATCTGAAATCAATTTTTCTCTTCTCATGCTCGTAAAGTACGTGTTTATGCTGCATCTAGGCGACATAAAATGACTTTTTATGCTCGAGTGCATAAAGTAAAATATTCGTCTAAGACCAAGGTTTATATAAAACTAAAATACAAAATAAATTAAAAATAAATCAATAAAACTAAAAAATACATATATAATTATAAAATAATGAATGAAAAATAAAAGGTTTATACATATAGAAAGTGATCAATTGTTTCCACTGTTGCTATTTCATTTCCTCGAAATCTAAGTGAAAAGCAGAGTGTAAAACTCGAGCATTAAACTCATTTTTCCCTCAACGTGTCTATCCACCCTCGCCGTACCGGCTTGAGTGGCCATGAACGTCTTGGCTAAAATGGCTCGTTTTATTGCTCTTGTTGTACAATCTACTATTTATGTCTGTCTGGCTATATCAGTAACCATCTATAATGACCCCATGAGTTCATTTTGCTTAGGAGAGGAGCTCTGCTAACACTGGATATTCATAGATACCTGATTGTATACAAATTCCACGGGACGGTTTTTTTTCTTTGACCATACGCAAATAGGTAACCATCAGACCTAAATTACTATCCCCCATTATTAACGAGCCAAAACAACACGTTCATACATATACTGAGTAAACGCAAGATCATGGTGAATGCTTCATCACAAAATTATTTATAAGACACTTTATTCAATTGACGCAGTACGTGAAAAAAAATAACAAAAACGGTTTGAGATGTTATAATTAAGACTATGAGTAAAGAGCAACAGACGCTGTTGGCTTAATTGCAGAGTTTCGTGTTAGTTTAAAAATTTCACGAAACATTCATTATGAAATCTAGCCAACGAACTAACGAACTAACTGAAATTAGACTAACGAGCAAAAACTTAAAGAGCCATATGTATGGATTATCTTAATTTATAAATATAATTCGTATTTTTTTACATAATGGTTGGGCAGCATTGACTGAACTGTCCTGCAAATATTATATGATCTGAATATTCCTTTTTTTCTTTTATTGCTACTGACGTAATGATTTCCAAATATATTGGTTGATTTTCAAGGTGAACAGTTACCTGTATTAATATCTGCCACAGCAGAGCGTGTAAAAATATTTGATAATTCCTAACGGCCCTATAAAATAAAGGAGCAGCCACACCGTCATCGTTTTTTAAGCATCGGTGTGGCTGCTCCTTAAGAGTTGTATATGTATATTATATACTAGTTTATGCCCGCGGCTTCGCCCGCGTGTAATTCGGTTATCGCGCGCTGTTCCTTCAGGAACTGTGCATTTTTCCGGGATAAAAAGTAGCATATGTCACTCTCTGGCCCATAAACTATCTCAATTCAATCACGAGTTCAATGAAGTGTAAGGCATTGTGTAATTTTCGGAACAATTTGTATAATATATCTGTGTCCTTTCAACAATATCTAAATTCTAAACAAACATTCACTGGGTAACAATAACCATCCAATAGAATTAAATTATCAGTTTCACAACGTATGCTTCGCACAAAGGGAATTAAATGCAAATCCATATCGACGAAGGCAAGTAACCGTTCAGCGGTAAATCACTTGATAAGACACATCCAGTCATATTAATGTACATAGGTACCGCTTATGTAAATTTAATACGATGGGATTAATCGAATAGAAAAATTGTGATACGACATGCCAATACAGCAGTGAACAGTCAGATTAGAAGACATCGTAACCTAGGCTTAATGTCCGAAACTTTCCGAAATTATTCAAACAGATGGTAATACGGACTCTAACCGCAAATTTTTGTAGTTTAAAAGAGGGCGAGGAGCTCTGAAAATTAGGCAGTCAGGGAGACTGCCAACCGCAGTTACTCAAGAAAATTTGCAACCCGCGGGAAAAAATATTCGGGAGAACCGACGAACCGACTTCAAAAAAGGATGAGGTTTTTTTTATATATGTTCACCGATTACTCAGTGAATTGTGGACCGATTTTCAATTTTTTTTAATCTAAAGGGTATTCTTTTGAGGTGGTCCCATTGTCACCAAGTCAAGATCTGATGATGGGATTCTAGGGAAATCGAGGGCAAACCACAAATTTTATAGGCATACCTATGGCGATTTTGGCATTTTTAGCATTAAGATAAATAAATAAATAAATATCACGGGACAATTCACACCAATTGACCTAGTCCCAAAGTAAGCTTAGCAAAGCTTGTGTTATGGGTACTAAGCAACGGATAAATATAATTATATAGACAAATACATACTTAAATACATAGTAAACACCCAAGACCCGAGAACAAACATTCGTATTTTCATACAAATATCTGCCCCGACACGGGAATCGAACCCGGGACCTCACGCTTCGTAGTCAGGTTCTCTAAACACTAGGCCATCTGGTCGTCAAAGATGAGCATTTACATTCAGAAAGTATCATTTGGTAACCTGGACCTGATGAAGAGGATCGTGATGACCAATGGAACTCATCAAAGCTTAAGTAATGCTCGCTCGTCTATAAGCGATCATGATTAATAAACCTAGATAAGCGACTAAGAAGAAGCTTTAAGTTAATGATTCTTTTGAACTGATATTTTGCTGAAGCCGAAGAAGCTGATGACTGATATAATCGTTGTGAGATGTTGTACTTTGGCTACGAATCACTAAAAAGTGAGAAATAAAGAAAATTTTTAACAAAAAAGTAATACCGACTCCAAAAAAATAAAAAAATGGAACCGACTACAAAACCCTTGAAAATATTTTTCTAGGTACGTACTAACTCGAAGTCGGTGACACAGCACGACCCAGCAGGAGGGATTGAATGAAACTCATAGTATGTAAAAGAGGTAGACGACTATTGTCCCACTCCTGCTGGCTCGCGCTGAGGCACCGACTTCGACCTAGTACATACCTAGAAAAATATTTTCAAAGGTTTTGTAGTCGGTTCCATTTTTTGTTATTTTTTTTAAGCAGCAGTGTGGCCGCTCCTTTACTCAACGATTTGCAGAGAGAACGTACCTATTAGTGTAAATTTATGATCATGAACAAATTTTACTTGCATAAATTTGATTTGAAGCTGGCGAGAGTAACACTGTGCATGATGTACTGACAGGTAACGACGACGGTGAAGAAACATGTAAATTACCTGTATTCCTTCGTGGTGGAGTAGAGCAGGCAAGGTATAGCGAGCAGCATCCCGCTCACCCAGATCACGGCGATCGTGATTAAGGAACACGTTTTGGACATCCGCGGGCGCATCGGACGCACTATCGCTTGGTATCTGTGGGACAAATAGTTTATATCAATAAAATCTGTCTATTATGATTGGTTTTTTGGAGTCTTTTTGTATTTTTTATTTCAACTCCAAATTTGTTACTTTTACGGGTATCCCGTGAAACCATATCGAAAATACAAAGAGTGTGACGTCTGTCGACGCTACATAGATGTCGCTAGTGCTGCGGCTTAAGTAGCAAAGTTGAAATGCAACCTGAGATATGTATGCTTAGGAAAAATTCGTGTCTAGATTCCTGTCCAGCAGTGGTGTAGGGGTTATAGCAAGGAGCACGGATTGCTGAGGACCTGGGTTCGATTCCCAGTGCTGGTCTCTTTTTCTGGTGTTTCTGTGCATCGATGTCTCAGTTTGTATTTTCGATAAAATCTATCTATCCCTCTAATACTTTTTAATTCTTGTATACTTGTGTATATTTCGGGGATTTTTATCACGGAAAAACGTACAGCTCCCGAGAGAACAGCAACACCGATAAAAACCGAATTCCACGCAGGCGGAGCCGCGGGCTAAAGCTAGTAGTATGATATCATGTTATGTACTGGTCAGATAACTACAATAAAAATAATAAAATAAAATAAATAATAAATAAATTCTCGCTCGCACCTCTGAGTTTTTCGAAATTCATGTGCGGAATTACATTTGAAATTTACCACTAGCTTTACGGTGAAGGGAAATATCGCGAGGAAACCTGCACAATAAACCTGCGAAGCAATTCAACGGTGTGTGTGAAATTCCCAATCCGCACTGGGCCCGCGTGGGAACTACTGCCCAAGCCCTCTCATTCCGAGAGGAGGCCTGTGCCCTGCAGTAGGACGTACCTATATAGGCTGGGATGATGATGATGATGATTTGATTCATAGATATCTGCTGTTTTCACACAGACGAAGTTGAGTTACTAACATTGCAAGATCTACTGGGATCGGCACAAACACTTCCCTTACAATATGACTGTTTAACGGCTCTTGTGTCCGCAAAGGGCCATAAAAACTGTCTGCGCCAATTATATGACCCAAACAATGTCCAGATTGTGGACCAAAGTTATGTCAAGTAGGAAGCAAGTGGGTCAACATGAGCTCCATAAAATTAACCCTTTATTGTTCATTGTATGTATTTAGATAACATTCCCTCGTTTATTTTGTTTTTAGGGTTCCGCACCTCAAAAGGAAAAAAAGGAACCCTTATAGGATCACTTTTTGTCCGTCTGTCTGTCTGTCAAGACCCTTTGCTCAGGAATCCGTGGAAGTATCAAGCTAAAATTTATATCAAATGCTCAAGTCTACTATCCCTTGGATCTATGAAAAAGTCAAACTTCTAAGCCAACGCAATCAAAAGATACAGCCGTTTATGCTGAAGATTTTCGACACTCGCAAGGGTATCAAAACCTACAGGGTACTTTCCGTGAACTCAGAATCTTGAAATTTGGTACGAAGCAACGTCTTAATAGCACAAATAAAGGAAAAATTGCGAAGTGCACATTTTTAGTTATATCATATAAAAAAAAATGTTTTTAATAATTTGTATGGAACCCTCAGTACGACTCGCACTTGGCCGTTTTTTAATAAGTAGAATACTAGCTGTTGCCCGTGACTCCGTCCGCGTAGAATTTGTTTATCGCTATTCTGCGGCTACTATGCAATTTTCCGGGATAAAGGCTATCCTATATCCTTTCCCGGGGTTCAAACTATCTGTTTACCGAATTTTATTTAAATCGGTTCAGCGGTTTCGGTGTGAACAGGTAACAAACAAACAAATAAACAGAGTTACAAACTTTCGCAATAATATAAGTGGGTTTTCTTCAACAAATTTAAGTAGGTACGAGTACGCTGTCTGCGCCGGAACACAGCAGCGCGAACACTGCTGCTTAGCGGTAAAATAACTGAGTAAAATAGTAACAAGACGCTATGTGAACGCGGGTGTAGGTTTATGCATGAAAATATCCTACATGTAGCGAGCAGACACAACTATCAAGAGATGTCTCTTCGTTCCATTCTCCATACAAACGTAGTCCCGGTCTCATTTGGAAACTAGGCAAGAGAAGTAGATGAAATTTTGTAAGTATGGACTAGACGTTATAGATGAATTATCTTTGCCTGTGGTTTTTCAGATTTTCATATAAATGTGTAATATCATATTTACAGGAGCTCAAAAGTCGACAAAAAACAGATGTCAACTTTGCACGAGAATTACAGACTAATAAAGCATTTTTACAAAAATCGAAAAAACCACAGGCATAGAAAATACAATGAATATCTTGATTGTAAAATATCATTGATTTCTGTGCTATTCTTTACGTATAATATAAGGACAACGAAACCCAAAATTCAACCGAAAAGCCTACAGCTATCTCGATATAAATTACGGACGTCGTTGCGGAAGGCATGGGGGGGGGGGGGGACGGCTGCGAGCGCTTATGTCACGAGCGATAAAGACAGCGCAATATGCCAAACGAATACCTAACTCGGCCGCGCGGCCGGCAGGGAAACTTCTCTTAAAAGTATCCTATGGCCACGAAACTACCGTGAGACGTGAGTTATCCCTTACAATATCATTTAATATCCTATGGCCATTCTAAGGTCTCACGAGCATCTTCATGACAATTCATCTAATAGGTTCAGTGTTTCAGGATGAAGAAATAACAGACAAACATAACTGTACTCCGGGTACAGATTACTTTCACATTTATAATATTTGAACTAGCATAGACCTAGAACAGCCGGCATTTCCAAAGCTGAATTCTTTGACCATCTCTATTCGTTTTAACATATTGAATGATCCCTTTTTCCACAAGAAGCCAAATTCCTTTCACAAACTAAACCAACACATTCAACGTCTTCCATAAAGTCTTTGCGCACAGATCCAGTAGAATTTTGGGACTTTATCAATCGTGACTGGAATACTAAACTGGAGGTGATCGATAGGCTGGTGTTAAGATGGCGCCGGAAATAATCCTAATAATACTCGTATTATAAATGTGAAAGTTTGTGAGTAAGTTTGTTACTTCTTCACGCTGAAACGGCTAGACGGATTTGAATGAAATTTGGCAAAAAGTTAGTTTATAACCTGAATAGGATACTTTTTGTACCGATATTCCCAAAGAATAGGGATAAAGTATCTAAATAGCAACCGCTGGGCTCAGAGTCATGAAATTTGGTATGTAGGTAGCTGGACTTCTGGAATAAAACATAGGCTACTTTTTATCTCGATTCTTTCCACGGGATAGTGATAAAATCTCGAAATAACAACCGCTGGGCTTAGAGTCATTAAATTTGGTATGTAGATAGTTGGAATCTGGAATAACACATAGGCTGCTTTTTATTCCGATATTCTTATACAACCGCTGGGTTTAGAGTCATGAAATTTGGCACGGGTGTTTTAATTTATTGTCAATGAATAGCACGATGTAGTTTTAGGGAATTTCCACGAGAATTTAATAAAATCCCGGAATTTCAATTCAACTGTATCTAATGATTTACGCGTGCGCCGTCTTGGGTAAACACTAGTAATAAGATAAAGCAAGCGTTCTTTTATAAGTGTGTTCTTTTTTTTATAACGGCACATTTCTTTTTTTTCTAACCTGAGTAATGTGCCACTGCTGTTATAAATAAATTATTTTCTTTCTTTCTTTTAATTTGTACAAAATATTTGCCAAACCAAGTCTTTTAAATTGAAAAATCAAACTGAAATATAGAGAGTTTGTATTTTCAATTTAGGTTTTACGGGATGACCGTAAAAGTAAACATTTGGTATTGGAATAAAAGTCTTTTAAATTGACAATTAGAAAAATCCAATATTTGTTATTTATTTAAATCGTTTGAATTTATTAAAACTTTTGGGTTAAAAAATAATCAAATTCGTGTTATTTCTACGAAGCAAAAGAAAAATGTTAAAGATTTGTTGTTATATCACAATGTCAGGTATGTAATAAATTGAAAAGTTTTATCCGGTAGCATTAAATATTTACCGTTCAGTAACTAGGTATTTATTCTGTGTAAAGCGTGATCTTTGACATCTGGATATTTTAAAGTTGAAATTCAAATACTGTTAATTAAGCTTTGTGCTTGTCATTCCTGAAAATAGACTATTATAGTGTCTGAATTTCAAAGCCTGAAGCTCAAGTCTGTCTGACTCATTAAAATAGAGATTCTCTAATAGAGATTGCCAAAGCCTTTAGGCACTTGTCAAACCAACTTTAATTACTGTTTCATTATTTAATTTCGCTGTTGTAGTAGCAATAGAAAGTCACATATCGCACTAATATTATAATTGTAAAAGTTTGTAAGTCTGTTTGTTTGTTACCTTTTCGATAAACCGATTTAGATGAAATTTGGTATACAGATAGTTTGTGTTCCGAGGAAGGACAAAGGACAGTTTTTATTCCTGTTACAGAGACAGAGAGGCAGTCGGACAGATGGGCAGTCTATATTTATTTATTTATTGATTTATTGAATATAACCCATGCAAGCTTACAGTACGAAACCAAAACACACACATTAATTACAAAACAAAAAAAATATATTGACAGTGGCAGTGTCCTACTATCCTACTAATATTATAAATGTGAAAGTTTGTGAGTGAGTGAGTATGTTTATTACTTCTTCACGCTGAAACGGCTGGGCGGATTTGGTTGAAATTTGGTATGTAGATAGCTGGACATCTGGAAAAAACATAGGCTACTTTTTATTCCGATATTCCAACGGGAGAGGGATAAAATCTTGAAATAACAACTGCTGGGTTTAGAGTCAAGAATTTTGACATTGTTTTTAATGTAACATCAATGAAAACCACGATTTAATTTTCGGGAATTCCCGCGGGAATTTTTGAAAATTCAAAAAATTTCAATTCAGCTGCTGGATCTAATGATTTACGTGTGCAAAGCCGCGGGTAAATACTTGTAAAGATATAAGATAGTAAATTACCTGTCAAAAGAGATACCGGTGAGTGTGAACACGCTGGCGGCGACAGTCACGTTCGCTATAAAGTTGCTGAGTTGGCAGTAGCGAACCCCGAACACCCAATCGCTGAAACAAACAATAGTTATTTGTGATACGAGGTTGTTAAGTAAGATTTTACAAATGAGTTGACGAGTAATAAACCCGAGCCGCAAGGCAAGGGTTTTCATCGTCACGAGTTGCAAAACCTTGCCAACCATGTTCATACGACGCTTTTAATACATTTGTGAGAAAATAGGCAATTAATAACACAAAATTGAAAAATAAAAACAAAACAACGCAAAGTTTTACAAAAATGGTGCGTCCGTAATGCGCATGCGTAAGTTTTGTTTTTTATTGGTTAACTAAAATTATCAGGCAAAGGTTCGACGCGTTCAGGCACTGCGAGTTTTTCGAATAAATAAAAGGTGGAATCATTAAAATCTGAGGTAATCAAATTACAGTTTATAATAATTACAATCAATTTTGCAAATTCATTACTTAGTTTTGTATATTTATACATTTTTCTACGTATAAGTCGATATTTTTTATTTTTGTCATTTAAAACTCTGCTTGTAAACTTGAATGTGAATTTTTCGAGCAAATTTTGTGGACATTGTGAATGTGATCAAATGTCTTCTATTCTATTCTATTAAATGTATTGAAAATATACTTGTAGTAAATGCTATGAAGCTCCGAAGCGGTAACGTTTCGTGTGCTCTGCCTATCTCATTTGGGAATACAGGCGTGGTGTGTGTGTGTGTGTGTGTGTGTTTCACTCCTTCACGCTACAGTTTGACGCATTTGGATGAATTTTGGTGTGTGGATAGCTGCACGTCTGGAATAACACATAGGAAAGAAAGAAAGAAAACATTTATTCGTGACATGACATGACGTGACGTGACATGGATAAGAACAATAATAATAAAAACAGAAATAGTATTCGCGCTGTCATCGTTCATCCACCATTACGTCTCATATTTCGTTTTCTAGAATTTTTACCGTACAACGGCAAAACCTATTAGACACTGGCAAAATTGTCCTCCAATGGACAGCGCCATATTTTTCTAAAAAACAGCAACAATAATACAAAAAAAAAAAAAATAGTAACGTATGCATGTCACGAAATGGTCCCAAATCAGCAATCTGCCGGTCTTGCGAACGGCGCTGGTCTTCCTTTGGGACCATCTGGTCATTATACATTAAAAAAAATACGGTTAAGTGAGACCGATACAATTTTTAGTAAAAAAAAAATACTTTCCTATTTAATTAAAATAAATGAAATTACAAAATGGGTTGCCAGAATAGAAAAAAGAAAAAAGAAACCGTGGGAATATCGGGACAAAAAGTAGCTTATGTGTTATTTGAGATGTCCAGCTATCTACGTACCAAATTTCATGACTCTATGCCCATCGGTTATTAGTTCAAGATTTTATACCTATCCCGTAGGAATATCGGGATAAAAAGTAGCCTATGTGTTATTCCAGATGTTCAACTACCTACATACCAAATTTAAAAACTCTAAGCCCAGCAGTTGTTATTTAGAGATTTTATTCCTAACCCGTGGAAATATCGGGATAAAAAGTAAGAATCCTATGTATTAATTCAGGTTATAAACTAACTTTTTGACAAATTTCATCCAAATCCGTCCAGCTGTTTCAGCGTGAAGAAGTAACAAACATACTTACTCACAAACTTTCACATTTATAATATTAGTGGGAAGGATTAGTACGGAACCCTGACACACTCTTGGCCGATTTCTAACAATAATATTTCATCTGAATCTTTTAGAAATTGTTTTTTTTTTAATGCAGTAACCCAGTGGTGGCTTCCTAATGTAGTGTCATTGCCCCTAAACGTCCAGCAAGGCTACTACGAAACTCGAAGTTCGTATCGTACCGTCCCGCCCGCTCTCGTATTAAATAGTTTAAGTGTCAGAGGGCCCGCACGACACGAACTTCGAGTTTCGAGTTTCGTACTAGCCCTGCAGGTCTGTCTATTAAAATCTGGAGACGGCTCTGGTAGCTAATAAACGTGTAACCAAACGCGATGTTATCCCTCGGGCATCGGCAGCGTTGATCGATACATATATAGTGTCTCATCATCCTCCCAGTTGGCCATAGATCCCTTTCAGAATAAGAGATTGGAAACTTAACATATACTATTGAATTTCTTTGCAGGTTTGTGCTGGTTTTCTCATGATGTTTTCCTTAACCGTAATTTTTAAATATAATTTCACTCATTATTATCTAAAAACTCAGAGGCACGAGCTAAGAATTTGAACCCACGATCCTTTGCTTGAGAGGGTTAGGCTGGGTGGTAGGCCAGTAGGTAGGTGAGAGGTTATAGGTGGGTGGTCGTTGTGGTAGGCCATTGGGCTACCATCCCATGAAAGTACGCTTTTATTATTATTTTTTTACAAATCAAAGGAGCAACTTGTATTTTTCTTTAATATGGTCTTGTATCAAGAATAAACAGTTTTCTCTGTTACCCATCCAGCCAAATTAAAATACGACTCAACCCTCTCATACACTAAAAGGGTCGAATCCAACGCGGTGAGCATTTATTGCAATCTATGACTGGTTTGCTCGATATTGATTCATATTCAAATACCATTTATTTTATGCCCGAACAAGGGTTTTCATATGAATTATACTATAAAATTAGAATTTACTGATTGAAAATGCTACAGTGTAGGTATGTGTCATAAAATAAATCCAAAATATTTGAGTAAATACTTGGGCAAATTTGAGTAGATGGTGGCAAATTTAAGTAGTAGTTGGGCAAATTTGGGTAGCGGTTGGGCAAATTTGACTGAGCATCCCCCCTCAACCTCACCCCCTGTTTTGCAAGATGTTTTAACTGTGGTTAACTCATAATGTACCTATATGACACAGGAAGGGATTAAATTAATGCAATAAATACGCTAGAAGCCCGGCGCGTCCTTAACTGTACTAGTCCTCGACTTAACATTATCCGTTACAATTTTGAACATGAAACTACCGTGAGACTCACTCATATTAAATATAATGACCCGGATAACTCACGTCTTAAAAGGTAAGGGGGGGAAAGGTAGGGGTGATAAGGTATCTGTACTTGCGAGAGAGAAATTTTTCATTAATTAGAATTTTAGATTAGTCGTCGGCCGAATTTCAACCGGGATAGTGGTTGGACGGTACCTCCGAGTTGGAAAACGGTGTTAAATACTCGTGCTGCGTCATCGGTGTGTGTGAACGTACCTTTACAGAGCGATGTTGTTAGTGTTGTGTGCTACCCTACATTTGACAGTTGTAATAATGATGAAAACGCGGGTAGTTGTGTGCCGGTGTCAGTTTCGTCGGGTAGTCGCGCGAGCAGAGCGGCGGCGCGCAGTGCGCGTGTTGCAGCAGCCGCTGAGTCGCGTTGCTCCGAAGACGAAGGGCTACAGATTAGCCCGAAACATGTCGAGCTAAACTCGATTTAAGACGTGAGTTATCCGGGTCATTATATTTAATATGATTATCCGTTACACTTTGACGTTAACATTGTAAAAAATGCGAATCTAATTAACTACGAGTACGCCCAGTGAAACCTTCATCTCTAATGCATTACCGTGGCAACTTTTCAGCTACAATGTCGCTAGCAAAAATAATCCTTGTCTTTGCCCGCTACAAAGCGAAAAAAATCCCAGCACACGAGTTGGGAATTTCATCGGATTATGTGGGATAAAAAATACATTTTTCTTCTGTGTCCGTATAACGTTGTACATACCTTAAAGCATAATTATAAAATGACTGAGGTCTACAAAAGGCAAAGTGAGATTAGTAGGTAAGTCTGCTTCTAGCTGTGGACATCATACCAAAGAGCGGAATTTTCACGTCATTTTATGACCTGCCAAAGTGACTTCTCACTTATCGACTCTAGCTAAATGACTAGACTTTAAATTAGATTGTCGTAAACTTATTACATTATGTAGAGCGTTCTTTTTCCGCATACAAATGGATATTTTGACTGTAAAAGAAGTAGCTTAAAAACGGAAAATAATTAAAAAAATCATCTACCGTAAACTGCTTCAACTTTGCCTTCTAGCCCCTACATTGCCTGATTCCATTTAGAGCCGATAACTTAGCACTCTTATAGGTTTTAAACTTTTATCTACACGGGAAAGCAGTTTACGGTACCTCTTTTATAGAGACATTAATGGAACACTTGTTAACATTACAACAGAAGAATTTCAACACGAAATAAAAAAAACCGGAACTGAAATTACTAAATTAGAAATTGCTATCCATTCATTGCATATTGGATATGTCTATTTCACATTTTCAACTACTCGAAAGTTAATTGGAAGACATCGCTCTTTAACTTAAGGCTGCCTATTGTTTACCTCTACTTTTAATCTTCTTTAGTACCTATGTTGTGTATCGAAATACATATGTACGTATATCGAAAGTCGATCACTGACAAGTCACTATGACGGATCAAAAAAATACCATGAAAATTCCGCTCTGTGGTGCATACCGGTGGACCCACCCACATGCATCTAACAATGATTATGTAGTTAATCTACGCAGAAGTGGGATAGAAGTACTTCAATGCATTCGATCGATGTAAGTTAAATTGAGTCCGTGTATACTCTACTCCACTTGCTGCAAAGAGGTCATCTTGGCATTATTTGAGGATTGAGCGTCTCACAGCGTTAAAAAGCAAAGTCCTTTTACAACGTACACATACACTCACCTGGGCAAGTACAGTCACGTGTATAGGAGAGTATTTAAAAGTTAATTCGGCCTAGCCAGCCATATGAGAGCTAATAATAAAGGCGTCATTATGGAATAGTTTTTTTTAGGATCGCTGTCATCCAAACCGATGTGGAGAACTATATATATTCCACTTTTTATCCCGATATTCCCACGGGAAAGGGATAAAATCTTGAAATTTCAACCGCTGGTTTCAGGATCTTAAAATTTTGGACAGTTGTTCCCAACAAAACTCAATGAAGACCACGATATAATTCTTGGGAATTCCCAGGGGAATTTTGCAAAATTCTGGGATTTCGATTGTAACTACCAGTGTAAACTCTAGTAGATAAATGACTCGTTTCTATTGATTTATGAAAATCACATTTCTCGCAACACATCCTCGCACTTCTCTGCCTGATGCATAAAGGGCAAGGCATGGTTGTTATTACCTGTGCAGCATGTAGATGAAGTTGAAGAGGCAGTTGAGCGACGCCATCATCAGGTCGGCCAAGGACAGGTTCACCAGGAAGTAGTTGGTCACCGTGCGCATGCGGCGGTGGGCTGTCAACAAACAATAATGGAAAGCGTGTGGCACCTTTGTCTTCTTAAGATACACGTAACCTAAAAAAAAATCGCATCTCGCTTCATAACTCTCTGCGTGTATTTTTGATACTACCTCAAACTTTAAGGGCAGTTAGTGAAGGCCCTAATAATCACGTTTTATTATGTTTCAGTAAAAAAAAATGACATTATATTCCTTACAAAATTAATTAGCACGCAATGTATCACTACGCGATATACTTTGTTTTTATTCAAAACGTCGCACTTGTGGACAGTCAAGGGCATAAATATATATACGTTCCCAAGGCTTCAAAAATTTCTGGCTAATCAACTGTACAGGTATTTTTGACGCATTGGGAACGTATATATATTTATGCCCTTGACTGGACATGACGGCTGTCACAGAACGTTCTCTCTCGTATCAAAGTATTAAAATATTTCACAAATAAATTACGCTTTGGTAGTAAATTAACAATTTGTTAAATCTTCGTCTGGTTACAGTTTGAGGTAGTATCAAAAATACACGCTGTATGTGGCGCCAGGGCCGGATTTAGAGGTCCGGAGATCTTGGGGCAACAAAGGAGTGGAGACCCCCCCCCCGCGTAAACTATTTTCCAAATAAAATGAGTCCTCCCCCTCATGGTTTTAAAAGACCTATCCAACAAAACCCCATACACCAGAGTTGGATGAGAAAAAAAAAATCACCCCCACTTTACGTCTATGGGTGGTACGCTAAAAAATTTTTTTTTAAATTTTTGATTGTACCATTTTGTCGGCATAGTTTCCTTATATATTCGTGCAAAATTACAGCTTCCTAGCATTGATAGTCCCTGAGCAAAGCCGCGGGCGGACAGACAGACAGACATGGCGAAACTATAAGGGTTCCGTTTTTGCCATTTTGGCTCCGGAACCCTAAAAACTAGTAAAATCACGAAACAATTTTTTTCTACTCAACATAACTTAGAAGTAAAGATACATCAAAATCTGTGGCTGTACAAAAGATAGCAATTTTCTAGTTCATTGCGTTTATGAACTACCATCGAATATCGCTGCTGGATCGAAGATTTTCCCATCGGAAATGGCCCCGCCATGTTTAACGAACCGTTTTTTTTGCGGCTACACTCTCTGACTCAGAAGATAGCAATATCGTGAGATATTGATAATACTTTTTTATCGTGAGGTTTTGGACTAATAACAATAGTTAGGGGCTGTTTCACCACCCATTGATTAATTTATTTGACTGATAAATGTGATGCCGTCCCCGTCTATTCGAACAAAACAAACAGAGACAGCATCACATTTATCCGTCAGATAAATTTAATCAATCGATGGTGATGTTTCACTATAAATTTGCTTGATAGTAGAAGATACACGCCTACATCGATCTTCACTTTACCGGTCTGATAATAGAATGAAATGTACAATAAAATAAATTTCATAATATTAGAATATATATTAGAAATAGGTTTGCTAAAAAATCCTGGACAGGCTATTTTTATTAATGATTCAAATGTTTTTAATTATTTTTAATTAAATGCAGACAACCCTATATCAACGTGTTCACAATAAAACAGCACTTATGGGTCCGTTTTATGTTAAATTGTTAAGTTGCTAAATGTATATCCGAAATAAATATTTTTGATTTTGAATTTGAGTTTATTCTATAACCTAACCAACAAAAAGTTGGAAGATCCCCGACTTCAAAGTCGGCTGAACCGATTTTGATGAAACATGTTTAAGGACCATCGCTAGAAAACCTGCTTTCAAATAAAAAACGCATTCAAATCGGCCACCCGTTTAAGAGCTACGGTGCCACAGACAGACACACACACAGACACACATAGCGGTCAAACTTATAACAGCCCTCTTTCTGCGTCTGGGGTAAAAAACAGGCACGGGCACAACTTTGATCATCATCATTCAAAATTTAATTTTGGACATGAACTAGGAACAACTAGAGGTGCGACCCCGGGTGTCAGCCCACGATCCTCTGCTCGAGAGGCTATTGGTCAAACAACTAGGCCACCATGACTTGGGCGTTTAAAAAATAACCTAACCATAAAAATTTCAATTTTAAGACAAGCCTTTTTTTGCTGACTGCACTTTTTGTTGACTGTACTTTTACTGTCACTCAAACTACATTTGCATACCAAATTTCAAGTCGATGCTATTAACCGTTGAAGAGTTCCGTCCTGCGGAGACGATCCCATACTGAGTGTATAAAAAAACGTCGCTAAACTGTCATTTTTTTTGGGGACATTTTTTTAAACTACTGGAATCGATTGTGCTCTTGATTCTGAGTAGGAAAAACCATATTTTTCCAAAATTTCAAAAAAAAGAAAGGGTACACTTTTTTTAAAAACGCCCACTTACGCCACAACATTTGATACTAACCAGTAACTATCCATATAACGATGGCGTTGCCCAGGATCGCCACAGCTAGCATGGCAGCAAACACGCAGACCCAGGAGTTGTGAGCCCATGCGGGCATGCCAGCTGGACCGGGCCCTGGGCTGGCCGTGGGCGTCGTGCGAGGCACCAGCAGCGTCGACGCACCCAGGACGCTGCGGTTGAAGTCCATCTCCCATGTGTATACCACCTGAAGACAATGAATGAGCATTAAAGCAAGTACGAGTATAGGTAGAGTCATTCGCGATGACGCGTGCCGTGGTTCTTATTACAATGTCGTTAATGGCTAATTTCGACAAAATCACGCGTCTTCGTGGATGGCACTAGGTATACTAATATCATCTTCCCAGCCTATATCCGTCCCACTGCTGCAGAAGGAGAGGGCTTGTGCCGTAGCTCCCACGCGGGCCCGCATCAACTTCACACACTCCATTGATTTGCTTCGCAGGTCTGTGCAGGTTCCTCACAATGTTTCCTTCACCATAGAGCTCAGCATAGAGCTGGTAAATTTCAAATGCAATTTCGCACAAGTATTTCGAAAAACTCAGAGGTGCGAGCCGGGGTTTGAACCCACGATCCCCTGCATGAGAGACCATAGGTCAACCACGTTTTAAATACTTAACTTGAAAATAATATCTCAAAGCGCTACTTCAATATCGAAATTGTTTTCAGAAAGCGAATGCCATTTAATTGTGGACTCAGGCTCTGCAGGGCTACTACGAAACTCGAAGTTCGTGTCATGCGGTCCCTCTGACACTTATTCTATTTAATACGAGAGCGAGAGGGACGGTACGATACGAGCTTCGAGTTTCGAGTTTCGTAGTAGCTAGCCAGAAATAAGGAGATAGGTAAAATAATGAGGGTCACAGATATAGCCAAGCGAATTAGCTCATAGAAGTAATAATGGGCACGCCATGGCACGAAGAACATTATTGGCGTTAGGGTCGAAATGTTCTCGAATGGAGACCGCAGATCGGCAAGTACAGTTTAAGTGGGGCAGGGTTGCAACGATATCGAACTTTCGATAATATCGATATGTTTGTCGATATAGAATTATTGCCGATATTATAATCAACGCAACAACACAGTAACATCAAAAAAGCTCACAATACTAACGCCTTCTAGCGATATTTCCCCTGTCTTTTAGTCTTCCTTCATTAATTTTTCTCATTTTTACTTAGCATGTTTGATACCCAATAGTATTGTAACAAAAATTTTACAAAATATCGTTCAAAGTCTAATTCCTGAAAATCCATTATTACTTTTAACGAAAGACTGTTGAAACGTGTCAGTTCTTTCTTTACGTGTCTGATATCTTTCTGCCTTTGATGAATATCATCATTTTCTCTTTTCCTTTTTCATAATGTTGATAAATATTTTTCTCAGGTTCGATATTTCCTTTGATCACTAGAGTGAAATTGTATGTTTTTATAACAGCCAGTATAAAATAGTGGGTTATTGTTGGTTCACGGTGAAAGCAGGCAGCTTCTAACCGAAGCAAATGGGGAGGTCTACAGCGGAGGTTATGTCCAACAGTGGACGTCCCACGTCTTAAATGATGATGATGATGCAAAGCTGGTATTGCTAACTCCTGGCAAAGTAGCTACGTCTATGCCTATGCGAGACATTAACTCCCTGTTAACCTGCGTCGTCGTGCTTGCATTGTTGTGTTTCGGCGTGGAAATAAGACAGCCGATGAAATTACTGGCATTTGAGGCATCCCATCTTAGGTCTCTGGTTGGCAACGCATCTGAAATACCCTTGGTGTTGCAGATGTTTATGGGCGGTGGTGATCTCTTACCATCAGGACACCCACTTGCTCGTTCATCCTCGCTCATCATTGTGATGATTTTTAGGGTAAAAACACCAACCTATATTCGTATTTTTAAGAGGCCATCCGCCAATCAAAAGAATGGACAAAAAATAATTCCTCTTAAGTGAATCTTAAAAGAAAGGACTAGGTTTTTCCAAACCGGTGGTAGACTTTTTGTCATTCAGAAGTGCTTATAACCTAAATTGTATAAAGATATTTTGGCTTTGATTTAAAAGAAACTGTAGAAACTGCTGGCCGTGTTTTATCATAATATTAAGGTCTTATCACGTTTAAATTTGCTTAGGTCAACTGTTGTGGTTACTTGGATGATTTATTATGCGTCAACTTGCCGCAACTTTCGAACAAGTTGCGGACGAGAAGATAGGTTTATGTTGTTTCAAGTCACGGGGACTTAAGTTTAAATCCATGTTAACCAGCCGTGATAAATGCTAACAAGTGCTTTCAATGAAGTTTACAGATTACTATGTGGTACCTGGGCGACCGAGTTCTCAGTTTTTTTGTTAAATCATGTTTCTTTGGAGAAGCTTCCAACTTAGATTTAAACTTTAGACCTCCAGTTTATAAGTCCATCACTACACTGCTGAATGTCTGTCGAGACCCGCCTACATCGTAAATCGACATTTTCACGTGTAAACGGCTGTCAAAAGTCACGACAACGATACTTAGCCGTTTGTCGATTGTTATCTACAAAATAAAGGTTATTCATGAAACGTCAGTCATTAATTTGAGCAATTACTACCTACGTACATTCTGATGTTACACGTAACCTTGACCCGCGGATCCGCTCACACATCGTGGTTTTTAACCTACTTATAGCGGTTTGAAACATCCATACAATCAATACTAATATTATAAATGCAAAAGCGTGTTTGTCTGTTACATATTCACGCTTACACCACTGAGCGGATATAGATAAAACTTGGTAAGCTTAAAGATGGTTTGAGTTCCGGGGAAGGACAGATAGGATAGTTTATTGAATGAATAAATAAATAAATAATATATATCACGGGACAATTCACACCAATTAATGATAATGATAATGAGTTTTCGAGATCTTTGAAATAAATAAATACACAAGAATTGCTCGTTGAAAGTTGTAAGATACACATATGAAGTGTACCAAGGATCTTGTTAGTTCGTTCCCTGTCATTGGTTTTCTGGAAAAAATGGCCGGCGGACGAGTGTCGGGCGTCGTAAATATACGGCCGCGCCACTAACACGTAATTTATTGGGAAAATTGGAAACTAAAATAGAAAACGGAGGTTCAAAGAAAGACCAATGGTGCCTGACAATTTTGTAAAGTAGAACAAAACAACAGTTTGAAAGACAGGATGGGTTTAGTTTTTACCCGACGGCCCAAAGAAGGGTTATTTTTTTCGAGCTTATGTTTGTTTGTTGTATATGTATGTATGTATGTATGTATGTATGTGTGTATATTTCTTTGGTGTTGTTTGCAGCCTAAGTGTAGCCTAAACTAACAGCTTGACGGTTTTTGGTCATTATATTATAACCACATGTCGCACTCCAGCGAGCATTTGGCAGGCCTGTCATTTGGTAAGGTTCACAAATCAATTATCGAGTTGTCATAATAAAGTAATTGTATTTAGTATTTGGTAGTGGTTTGACCTATCGCCTCTCAAGCAGAGGGTCGTGGGTTCGAACCCCGGCTCGCACCTATAAATTTTTCGAAATTCATGTGCGGAATTACATTTGAAATTTACCACGAGCTTTGCGCTGAAGGAAAACATCGTGAGGAAACCTGCACAACCCAACGAAGCGATTCAATGGTGCGTGCGAAGTTCCCAATCCGCACTGGGCCCGCGTGGGAACTATGGACCAAGCCCTCTTGTTCTGAGAGGAGGCCTGTGCCCAGCAGTGGGACGTATATAGGCTGGGATGATGATGATTTAGTATTTGGTACCTAGTATTTGTAATCTGCAATTCCAAATACCTTAGCAACTAAGGCTGTATGTTAGTTAGGTATTTCCACCAAAGATATGCTGTGCGAGGATAGGCTAATGAAGCGGTATTGGTTCATGAAAACACATTCCTCGCAACATTAACCTCGCACATCTCTGGTGGATACTCAGCCTTAAGCTATCTTTTCAAAGGAGCATCAAAAAGTAAAAAATATATTTTCCTTAATCACACATTTGCCTTAAAATAGCGTTAAATAAACTAATAATAACCTAACCGACAAAAAGTTGGAAAACCCCCGACTTTGTCACTTCAAAGTTCAATATGTCAAAAACAGCTGAACCGATTTTGATGAAACATGTCTAAGAACCATCGCTAGAAAACCTGATTTCTGGTCTGTCCACCCGTTTACGAGCTACTGTGCCACAGACAGACACACATAGCGACCAAACTTATAACACCCCTCTTTTTGCGTCGGGCAAGTTCCATGGCAACTAATCTTTGTACCCAATCGTTACTGAAGACAGTCTGAAGAGAATTAAGTTATTGTAGGTATACCTAGCTTTTGTTTACTAACTCTGTACAGGAATTTCAGAAACGTATACAAACAATTTAATGCTACCAAGAAGGTCCTTGAGCTATTTGAAATGGAAATTCCTTGACATAAAATTATATGCTGAAGGATTTGCCGTGAACAATGTAGTTCAGAAAGGCTTTGTAAGAAGCTCTATTGTGCTAGCGGCTTAGCATTATTGAAGTAATCGTTTAAATTTCGCTGCAATTACGAAAATCTTCGTTAGGTATAGGTTAGTTTAGTTACTAATAGACGTTTATGAATCATGTTTTTTAGCATCGGGCCTTCAAGGAGCCTTTAAGGAGGCTCTAACTTTTTATAAAATATTAAAGAAGTTAATTCCTCAAAAAGTTTGTTTTAGTTTATTTATTTTTTGTTGTGTATGTACATGCACAATGATCAACATTTTCTTCTTAATTCTAATTCTTAAAATTACACAATGGTTGTACGTCATTTTTATCGATATCAACTAATAAAATTAGTTTAATGTGCTCTCGCACTAATAAACGTCAGTACAGACTTTCACCCGTCAATCCGGTGTAATTATGAGTACATACGAACATTTTTGATTCGATTTGTAGCATTCGAACATGGCGGATGTAGACAACATCTAATTTTGGTATTTTCGCTTCTTTGGCTAGTTGAAGTATAATTTTGTCAGTGTTTTATGCGGCGATTAACCTTAACAGTGAACGGTGATCACAAAATTCTATATTGCTCTCGTGTCTGACATTTTTTATGCGCAAGTTGTCTCCGCGTGGTTTTTGTTTTTTTTTTATTTGACTAGATGGCAAACGAGCAAATGGGTCTCCAGATGGTAAGAGATCACCACCGCCCATAAACATTTGCAACACCAGGGGTATTGCAGATGTGTTGCCAACCTAGAGGCCTAAGATGGGATACCTCAAGTGCCAGTAATTTCACCGGCAAGTTGCAAAAACTACAATCAGCGGACAACGTGAAGAAGAAGAGAAATATATTCATTAATCTTTAATTTAACTGACATTGGCTCAAGCCTTAAGGCCGCCAATGAGGGGAGTAATAATAATAATAATATGGTAGGTATATCCTGAAGGACGGTACGGTCGACATTTGTCGGGCATGCCGCCGTCCTGGGGATAGGCATATTATCTCCGGTTGTTCTCATCTTGCTAACGGTGAGTATTTGCACAGACATAAATTAGTAGCCAGGATTATCCACCAGCAACTTGCTCTTCGATACGGCCTTGTAGACTCTGAGGTGCCGTATTATAGGTATGTCCCTGCGCCAGTTCTCGAAAATGGTCGTGCCACGCTCTATTGGGATCGACCTGTCATCACGGACAGGACTATTGTAGCCAATAAGCCTGATATCGTGCTGACAGATCGATCAAACCGCCAGGCAGTGCTCGTCGACATCACCATCTAACATGACGAGAACCTCGTGAAGGCCGAGAAGGACAAACTCAGCAAGTACCTTGACTTGGCTCACGAGGTGACTGCTATGTGGGATGTTGACTCGACGGTCATTGTCCCGATAGTCGTTTCGGCAAAAGGTCTAATAGCGAAGAGTCTCGACCAACATCTCAAGAGACTCGCTAGATGGCTGGATCAAGGGCCAGATACAGAAGGCGGTACTTCTGGACACGACACGCATCGTCCAGAGGTTCCTCACTCTGCGGCCCTGACCACCGGTAGCTTGGGCCCTGCCCCGTTACCGGCGGCAAACTAGGTTAGGTTTTTATAATATTTTTATTTTGTATGTACTTTTCAGTATTTTACTTTTTATAACTATTATAAAAACCTAAACCTAAGAATGAAAGAAAAATAAAGAACATAATAATAATACGAACATTTTTTTTTAATTAATCTAGTTTCTTTTAGTATTTTAGCTGAGTAAAACGGGATAAGACGGCAGATCTGTTCCATCACCAAGCTAGATAATTTATCACATTATCCGGCCCAAACCTATTAAGTCTATCAATCTCCTTAGCTAAAGCCCGAAAGGTTTCTTGGAAAAATCGAGTTACAGTCGTATTTCAACGTCAACAAACTATCTCGCGACGGCTGGAAGCTTCGGATCTTAGTGCCAATTGTTATCACTTTGTACCACACATCACTTAACTACTGGAGATCCCTTTAGCTTGCTTAAAAAGATGCTGATAAACTTGAGCATCACTTGAAACAAAACATCGAGCGTTCGCCTTTTGGACCAAGATCCCAGTCGAGGCAGACCTTTGTCATAGTATCAAGGCTGTTTATTTTTCAATATGGTGCTAACACAGGTAAGAACGATACTTCACTATGAAGTTTGGATATTGAGCGCTATTGGAAATAAAACGTATCAAACATAGTACCTATAATAACTTAACTTTGGTCTTAGTATTTATTTAAATCACCCAATTTTTATATATTTTACTCGGAATGATATTAGAAATGCCATCCTTCATTGCCAGACACTTTGTGGTGGGGGTATCATCATTTAATGATGTTATCAATAAAATTCAATTTATTAAAATCTCAACCACGGGGAATTTGATTCTTGTGTACCTACGCGGCAACACAGAATGGCGTTTAGGGTTCATGTTATTTTATTTTGTAATTTCGAAATTACACGATATTTACTGATGGTATGTGATCCCAGTGTGCTTCTTATTTCTTGTAGTATTATTTTTAAATAGTTTCACTGTGAAAACTGGAATTTTACTTCGGTTTATGACCAAAATTTAACAAAAATTCGGTACATATGCACCTTACGCACAGTTTGCAAGGCGACTGACTCGACTCGGGCTCGGGTACGCCGAATTCGGCGTACTATTTGTTGCCGCATTTGACAAGTACGCCGGCGGTATCTAGTCGAGCGAGCGTGCGAGACCAATCATTCATCTAAGGTACCGCAGAATAAATTTCACTAAAACAAATATACGATTACCTACGCTAAAATACTATACATTCTCGTTTGCGTGTAAAGCAAACCCAACAAAACTTTTGAACACGTTTTAGTTTCAATATTTACGTTGCTAAGTTTCCGGTAACTTTCCTCGACTGCTGTAACTATGAAGACACAAGCAACCACAATATTTGTATTTGTATAAAGTAATGAGATAATACAGTATTAATATTAATGTTAGCTAAATTTGATTTAGTTGCTGAAGCGGTATTTGCTGATCTTGTGTAGGTACAAAATGTTCCTAAAAGTTAAGGACACAATAGACTTTTTCTCAAAAATGTCCGTAAAAGTTGACATTATTCTTTACATATCAGAAGGTGAAGTGCATAGTTTATGGTCAGCGAAAAATTAAAAAGTTAAAAAGATTGGCGCACTAGCTCGACAATAATGAATTAGCGCGCCTGCAATCAGTCACATTTTTTTTAAAGTTCAAAAGGCCATGGAAATGTTGGCACAAGTCGTATACAGCCAAGTTTAATGGCCGGTATCAGATATTTTGTTGGAACTCCGGACTTTTTCTATTGGGTCTAAATAAGTAGCTTGTGGTATTTTCGGTGGAAAAATACACCTGCAGTTTATTTTTAATGAAAAAAGGCGGGAAAGCATAAGACAAATATTGGAATAAAATTAAATTTTATAATATATTTTGAGAAAAAGTTTATTCTATTTCAGAACTATTCACCATTTAAAAAGAAAAACAAAACAAGCTTTAAAAAAAAAACAAGGAAATAAAGGAAGAAAGCTTTAAGAAAAGCTTTATATTAGTCTCGGCTGCAATAGCAATTGCTGGCTTCGTAATAGTTAAACGGACTCGCAAGCTCGTCCGTTTAATACTCATACTCAGCCTGCAATTGCCTACTTCCAGGCCACGACAATAATCTACTATTAGTTAGGTACGTGTATTTAATGATATATTTATTTATGACACGAAGTATGATTGATGCACAAGCTAATGAAAGTTCAGACGGAATGGATAGCATTTCTTAGAAAGATCGTTACCAACAAAAATTTTAACAAAAAAGTAAAACCGACTCCAAAAAATTAAAAAAATAACAAAAAATGGAAACGACTACAAAACCCTTGAAAATATTTTTCTAGGTAAGTAGGTACGTACTAGCTCGAAGTCGGTGCCTCAGCACGAGCCAGCAGGAGTGGGACAATTCACAATAGTCGTCTACCTCACCTACATACTATGGGTTTCAATCCCTCCTGCTGGGTCGTGCTGAGTCACCGACTTCGAGCTAGTACGTACCTACTTACCTAGAAAAATATTTTCAAGGGTTTTGTAGTCGGTTCCATTTTTGTTATTTTTTTATTTTTTTGGAGTCGGTTTTACTTTTTGTTAAAAAATTTTTTATTTATCACTTTTTAGTGATTTGTAGCCAAAGAACATCTCACAACGATTCCATTAAGCTCAAACACGACTTAGTTACGTTGTTTTATAACAGAGTTCCGTTGCCTACCTTCTGGCTTCAGCATCAGATCAGTTCGAAAGAATCATTAACTTAAAGCTTCTTCTTAGTTTCTTATCTAGGTAAGTATATTAATCATGATAATTTAAATTTAACCCGTGCAATACTTGTTATTGATAGTAGTAGTTCCGTTGGTCAAATCTGGTCTTCATCATCAGTTCCACTTCACCAAATTATGATTTGCAAGAGTAAATGCACGAGTTACTGCTAAATATATCCAAATTACTATAGGTGTCCCTACAATATTTGAAGAGTTCCCTCGATTTCCTTAAGATCAGATCATCAGATCCTAATTTGCTGCTTATGGGACCTAATTGAAAGCATTCCTAGACGAACTAAAAAAAAATTTTTGAAATCGGTTCATAAATGACGGAGTTCTGAGGTAACAAACATTAAAAAAAAAAAAAAAAAAAATACAACCGAATTGATAACCTCCTCCTTTTTTGAAGTCAGTTAAAAAAGTTGGAAAACCCCCGACTTTGTAACTTCAAAGTTCAATATCTCAAAAACGGCTGAACCAATTTTGATAAAACATGCCTAAGAAACATCGCTAGAAAACCTGCTTTCAATAAAAAACCGCATTCAAATCGGTCCACCCGTTTAAGAGCTACGGTACCACAGACACACATAGCGGTCAAACTTATAACACCCCTCTTTTTCCGTCGGAGGTTAAAAATCTAATAAAATGGATAAATGACTAGAAGCTTGATGCCAAAAATCACGTCGATCCGTGGCTCCGCTTCGACGTGAAAGACATTTCTTTTAGTTCATTGATATGGACCTCCGCAAAGTAACGCCTGATTCAATAAATTATCTAATCTACCTACCTATTTTTGTATTAAAATATAATATTTATATAAATAAGTGGAGTGGGTGGTTTGACGACCAGATGGCCTAGTGGTTAGAGAACCTGACTACGAAGCTTGAGGTCCCGGGTTCGATTCCCGTGTCGGGGCAGATATTTGTATGAAAAATACGAATGTTTGTTCTCGGGTCTTTGGTGTTTAATATGTATTTAAGTATGTAACTATATCTATATAATTATATTTATCCGTTGCTTAGTACCCATAACACAAGCTTTGCTAAGCTTACTTTGGGACTAGGTCAATTGGTGTGAATTGTCCCGTGATATTTTTAATTTTTTTATTTAAGTGGAACATAGCAATTGGTCCAACTGTCCGAAAGTTAAACCGTTGCCTGGTTACCCAACGTTAACACTTATGTATGATCCACCGTCACACTGAATATTTCAAAATAGGTCAATATGAAGGCTGGGAAAGTGATTTACCTACCTTAACACTGGTGTGAAGGCTCAGTGTGAAGGTGGGTCGGACCCGAAATGAAACGTTTCTATTGCTTCATGTCGAACATATTCCTCACAACTCATCCTCGTACATCTGTTGGAAACTCAGCCTTACATCCCAGCCTATACACGTCCCACTGCTGGGCACAGGCCTCCTCTCAGAACAAGAGGGCTTGGGCCATAGTTTCCACGCGGGCCCAGTGCGAATTGGGAACTTCGCACGCACCACTGAATCGCTTCGCAGGTTTGTGCAGGTTTCCTCACGATGTTTTCCTTCACCGCAAAGCTCGTGGTAAATTTCAAATGTAATTCCGCACATGAATTTCGAAAACTCAGAGGTGCGAGCCGGGGTTCGAACCGACGACCCTCTGCTTAAGAGGCGATAGGTCAAACCACTAGGCCACCATGGCTTCTTCAAACCACTAGGCCACCATGGCTTCTTACGGTAAGCATAACCTCCTTCTACTACCTTCTTATACCGACGAAGATCGCGATTGCTGCGCACGCTAAACAATCAACGCTGGCTTTATTACGTTTTTCAAATCATTTAAAAACCGACCGTCAACATAAAACGTTATGCAAAACAACCATTACGATACGACAGCAATAACACCCAGAAAACAAAGCAATATCAACCGAATCGCTGAGAAAAACCCTCGATTTGATAACAATGTGCAAAAGAGCGGCAAAAGTTGGAGCGCGGAATGTTTTGAGTTTGAAAGGCTTTTATCCGCCGCAGGCTGGAGCGTCGGCACACAGCCGGAACAAGTCATTAAACTTCAAAATATCTCGGTATTTTGCTGAAAGTAGCTGTGTATATCGTCATTTTTTATTTAGGTACATATTTTTACAAAACTATCCTGGATTACATCATTGGCTAAGGCGTCGAGCGGGACAACGATATTGTGACTTTAGAAGTAGTAATTAAACTAAGAAATATATGAACATAGAAAAGTATTAATTTATATTGAGCAATATGATTGAGCCCCACTGTGCGGTGAGCTGCACGCTGGTTCCAATGGGACCGATTTAAGACTAAACTGAGTTTTCAATGTTTTTTTTTTAATCGACTGGATGGCAAACGAGCAAGTGGAGCAAGTTTCGGCGTGGAGAGTAAGACATCCGGTGAAATTACTGGCACTTGTGGTATTACATCTTAGGCCTCTAGGTTGGCAGCGCATCTGCAATATCCCTGGTGTTGCAGATGTTTATGGGCGGTGGTGATCTCTTACCATCAGGAGACCCACTTGCTCGTTTGCCATCCAGTCGAATAAAAAAAAAAAAAAAAAGTGGGTCTCCTGATGGTAAGAGATCACCACCGCCCATAGACAGCTGCAACACCAGGGGGATTGCAGATGCGTTGCCAACCTAGAGGCCTAAGATGGAAAGAAAGAAAGAAAGGTTTTTTTTGGCTCCATAAGTACCACCTAAAACTAAGACTAGAACTAGCACTAAAACTATGTTACTTGGTGACACGGCAGGATACCAAAAAGGGTCTCCACTCAGCTTGTGTTGCCGCACATTATGTGCAGTAACACATACAGGTAGTACAGATGGGATACCTCAAGTGCCAGTAATTTCACCGGCTGTCTTACTCTCCACGCCGAAACACAACAGTGCAAGCACAAGGTCCTGCCACCTGCAACCTGCACCTGCGGTTTGTATAATGTCACTCTTTAATTGTGAAAAACCGTTAATTTAAAACTATCTAGTGAGCTATAGATTAGGTTACTCTACGATCAGTTAATTAATTATCCACTCATCTAAGGAATGAGAAGGGGTCAATCTCGGAATGAGAGATAATAAGCCGGAAACTCGTATCGCGAAAAACTGACTTTTTTGACATTTGACCTTGAATAACTGACGACGCGGACACGAGATTAAATGTGACTTTTGAGACAACATTTAGGACACAAAACCTACGGGGTACTTCCCATGAACTCAGAATCTTGAAATTCGGTACGAAGCTTATAGCACGGATACTTAAAAGAAAAATTGGGAAAAAGCATAAATTTTTATTTACATCATGTAATAAAAATAATTTTAATATTTTTTTAATAATTTGTACGGAACCCT
The DNA here is from genome assembly GCF_025370935.1 of Choristoneura fumiferana. NCBI lineage: Eukaryota > Metazoa > Arthropoda > Insecta > Lepidoptera > Tortricidae > Choristoneura > Choristoneura fumiferana. The sequence goes on along the minus strand of NC_133475.1, from coordinate 18,970,076 downwards.
CGGTGCGCGAGTCCGGCTCGCACTTGGTCGGTTTTTTCCAAAAGACAGGAGGTACAGAGATACAAAAATTTAAAAATGTTTCCAAACCTTTAGTGTGATTCCAGTTGACCTAGGAACTTGTGGTATAAAGAAAAGTCCGTAACTTTATTTACTTTATTTAGGGGCTGTTTCACCATCCATTGATTAGTGTTAACTGACGGTTAAATGTGATGCCGTCTCTATTTGTTTTTCGAATAGACGGAGACGGCATCACATTTTACTCAGTTAACACTAATCAATGGACGGTGAAACAGCCCCTTAATCACGCTTTGATACTCAAACAATGTTCATGGAATCACAGCTGCCTCTATTACTTATACGAGGGCTGATTCGTAAACAAAGAAAACAAACTTTATCCAAGCCTTTTCTGGCTACGAAAGTTTATTTCAATCTCTCATTGAATTTTTATGAGCTTCGACTGATCTTTCAGAGAAATTTAAACCACTTTAATGTTATTTCGAGAAAAGCGTTGAACCCACGACAGAACGGAGAAGTTAAATGCGTTGGGGATGGGACACCCGGGAATTCCCATAATTTTGTACTTATTCCGTATTTTTATAAGGATTAAAGTAGCTTTCAATAAATTTTCCTAAATATTTACATACCCATCCAAATTTGGTCAGTTGCTTTATGAAAAACACAAATAGATATATAACTTTCGAATTTATACATGTTTGGTAGTAATAACACAAGTGTTCATCTTAAATTATACTAAAGCACTACATACTAAAACTATTTTATCTGCATTATTCGTCCATGTCCTTATTAATTAATTAATAATCATAAATCAGAAAGTAACTCTTTTTATAATATCTTGTACCTCATCACATCACCTACGAAGTTATTATTCGTAGCACAATATCGCGTAGAGCAAGGCAAAAAAGGTGTTTTTCTATTTTACAGGTTTAACGGGTGTTAGAGTAATTTTATCTTAATCACGTATCAAAATAATTAGCTCTAAAAAGGATAATAGCGTAGTTTGGTATTGTTTCAGCTGCGGTATTATTAATGGGTCATCCTGGGAGCAGGTGGCGGCTATGGCCGCTGATAACGACTGCCGTGGTCCATAAAATGGACGACCGTTTTTAATTAGAGCTTTCCCCGACGGTTGGAACAACCAGATTGAGTCTCAAAGGGCGCAAAGGCAGTCTCTATATGGCATCTTATACAGTTTTTATTATCTCTATCGATCAGTGTAATCCACGTAAGGAAATTCGCTCAAAAATGTCCTTTACGGCCTGTGTGTGTTGTTTTAGTCCCTAAACACATTTATTTTTAAAATTTAGGATAAAAAGAACAAAAAAGTTTACGAGCACATAAATATCTAATATGGCTCTATTTCTAGAGTCGGTAGGACGGGTCAGATATTTTTGAACACTCCGCTGTGGCAGACATTAATGCAAGGTTTGACACAATAGTTAATGATCCAATTTTCTATTGCCGTGTTTCAGTAGGTAAATATGCCGTAATGGGCACTTTTACACGTCATTTTTTAAACTACCAGCGCTTTCGGAAAGACCATCATTGCCAAGAAGAATGCGCCGTTAGAAACTTGGCAGAAGGTCATTTTTTCATAATAATATAATTACAAAATAAACAGACCTGTTTACCCATTAAGTTATTTACTTTACGTCAGTTATTTACAACTTGTACAAACAAAGGAAGCTACAGGAAACGGCGACAGTATGATATTGCGCTGCCGGGCTTAGAAAGCCGGTTTCAACATTTTATAAAGGTCAAAGAAAAAAGCGGTGCAATGTTCTTTGAAAATGTGAGAAAAGTAAATAAAATAAAGAGAGTGCTCTTCATATTCGACAGTAAGTTTTATTATACTACCATTTATTACTTGCAGCTTTGTGAACTGAGAACTGTTACATTTGGGAATTGGATTGAAATTCCGAGATTTTACCCTTCATTTTACTAAATTCTCAAAGGGTTTCGCAAAAAATTCACCGTGATTGTCATTCATGATACTCGATAAATATATTTACACAGGCTCATGTCTATTGCTGTTCAATTGTGAAACTAGAGTACCTAATAACAATCGGAGCACTCCGGGGGCATCTATAACAGTTTTAGTATAATATCAAACCACCTGTCAAATCTTTGGTTAGCTAAATTTGGGATTTAATACGATACAAGTTAAAAAAATATTTCAATGTTTTGCCATCGTATTAGAAATCAGAAGGTAGCCTTAATTTGGGTTATAGTAAGTACAGATTTTTTTAACACCGTGCATCACAAATTTTTGCATGTATGATGCTTATACCTGAATAGAATAGATAACAGTTTTTTTAGTGAACAGAAAATAGCTAAAGGAGTGTTTGGGTGTATAGGTATACCCAAAAAACCAGCGTTACTGCACATAATGTGCGGCAACACATGCTGAGTGGAGACCCTTTCTGGTATCCTGCCGTGTCACCTAGAAACATAGTTTTAGTGCTAGTTCTAGTCTTAGTTTTAGGTGGTACTTTTTGGAGCCAAAAAATAAACTTTTCTTTCTTTCTTTCTTTCAATACCCACCCTTTCAAAAGCACAAAAAAATACAACTTCCAAACCGAATCCCAAAAAGTTATGGTTTCGTATAAAAAGATCATCACTTAAATCAACTTAAATGGTGTGTAACAACAGTTCTCATTAATCATTGTTCAACAAAACACGTTAGAACTGAATTCAAAACAATAACAGTGCGAGAATCATTATTGCGTTTCACTTTACTCCATACTTCCATACTAACATTATCAATGCGAAAGTGAACGCATGATCGACGTGATTTTTGGCACAGAGATAGTTTATGCGCCTGCGAGTGACATAGGCTACTTTTTATCCCAGAAAAATGCACAGTTCCCGAGGGAACGGCGTGCGATACCAAAATACCACGCGGGCGGAGCCGTGGGCAAAAGCTAGTAATATTTAATTTTTACGGGTTATTTTGTAACATTGGTAAGTGTTACAAGTTTAAAGACAACTCACCTCAACATCCTGAATATTCGTAAGATTCTTCATCCGGCTTCCCTGTCCCAATGTCATGTTAGCCACAGAAACCATTATGTTTATAAACTTTACCCACCGCCAACAAACTAACTTCACAAATATATCGTTCACAGAACTTCTGTACATTATTTCAGTTTCACTTGAGTTCGACACATGACTGATAGATTAGGCTGACAAGAATGGAACGCAGCAATGAGCCTGCAACAATAGAAAAGTTAAATTAAACACTTGGTTAAACTGTTTGGCAGTGACGTGATGTCAGATACCTATTTCCGTCGTAAAGCCGAAGCAAAGAGCGCTTCCATCTTTCATAAATTCTGTCTTGTTGTTCCATTTTAGCCCCCGACGCATAAAAAGGGGTGTTATAAGTTTGACCGCTATGTCTGTGTGTCTGTCTGTGGCACCGTAGCTCTTTAACGGGTGAACCGAATTCAATGCGGTTTTTTTGTTTGAAAGCAGGGTTTGTAGCGATGGTTCCTAGACGTGTTTTATCAAAATCGGTTTAGCCGTTTTTGAGATATTGAACTTTAAAGTGGCAATGTCGGGGGTTTTCCAACTTCTTGTTAGTTAGGTTATATCATAAGTAGTACACTTTACCTGGCCACAAATATTTTATGAACATCACAGAACGACACGTTATATCTAATAAAAAATTCAAATAAAATCAATATCGAAACAGTCTATAATTTTCTGTCGCGACAAAAAAGGTAAGGGCATTAAAAAACACTATTATGTATATAGGTATGCTTTAACTACAATTACTATACATAAAAGAAATTGACAAAATACTAAGGTCTCGGTTCGACAGATGATTTTGTATTAAATAATATTGTACCGGATAACTTACTTAGACGACCAGATGGCCTAGTGGTTAGAGAACCTGACTACGCAGCTTGAGGTCCCGGGTTCGATTCCCGTGTCGGGGCAGATATTTGCATGAGAAATACGAATGTTTGTTCTCGGGTCTTGGGTGTTTAATATGTATTAAAGTATGTATCTATATCTGTATAATTATATTTATCCGTTGCTTAGTACCCATAACACAAGCTTTGCTAAGCTTACTTTGGGACTAGGTTCAATTGGTGTGAATTGTCCCCTTGATATTTATTTATTTAACTCATGTTTTAAATCGAGTTTAGCTTGACAATATAAAAAAAATATTACGGGACAATTCACACCAATTGACCTAGTCCCAAAGTAAGCTTAGCAAAACTTGTGTTATGGGTACTAAGCAACGGATAAATATAATTATATAGATAGATACATACTTAAATACATAGTTAACACCCAAGACCCGAGAACAGACATTCGTATTTTTCATACAAATATCTGCCCCGACACGGGAATCGAACCCGGGACCTCAAACTTCGTAGTCAGGCTCTCTAACCACTAGGCCATCTGGTCGTCGAAATTTTAATTTAATTACAACTGCTGGGCTTAGAGTCATGAAATTTGGCTTGGTTGTTTTAATTTAAGTTAATGCAAACCACTTTAGAGAATTCCCATGAGAATATAAAAAAACCCGAAATTTCAATTCAACTGCTGTATCTAATAATTTACGCGTGTGTTAGATTTTTCTTTTTAATCTAAACAGGATTTCAGCCTATAAGATTATAACTTCGTAGCAAAATGATAAGCAATTACTTAATAAGGGAATTTATGAAGTTAAACAAAAGATCATTTTCTTGATTGGGCATTTATTTTACAATCATTATTACCATAAATAAAGTATAAAGCATATAAGAATCTAAACCAAGTTTCTTCTAAACAATATTGGTAATTATATAAGACCATTAATTTAAATAATACCTATGTAACAACTACTCAGTAACCGTAATACAATATTAGGTATTAACATAGCTACATACAGAGCATTAACCCAAGAATAATAAATAATCATAACTGATATATACTTAGCTTTTATACGGAGACCGTCCACACTGAGTACTTTGGGCAATACTGGACCGTCTGTGTCGATATCTTATTATTGAGTCCCCATCCGCACATCTGACCTGCTTTTATAAGCATTATCACTATCCCTACCCCAGAGCTCGATCCGACAAACAACAGGTAGCAGGTAGCGGACAAACAGGTAGTGTTTACGTGAAGAAGAACAAATGGCTGTTTATCGGAAAGTAGGCAAAATGTTAAGTCTATATCAGATATTGTAATTATAAATATTATAATAACAATAAATAGAATTAATCACATATAACACGTGCGAAGCCGCGGGTAAACGCAAGTCCTGAATATAAAAAATATAAAAATAAATGACTACAACACACAGCTACAAAATGTCGTGTAATGACAGCATGATTTTGACATTTACCCATTCCTTTCGTTCATTCTCCTTTTGTGCAATCAGTTCTTGTTGTAGCTGTGTGTGTAATCATTCACTTCGACTCTCGTGGCACTACCTATACCTAAAAGGTGAAGATCGGAATCATTATTATTCCATTCCAAGATAAATAAATCCCTGAGGTCTGCACTGCGCCAAAAGTAACCCCGGAATACAAAATTACGTATAAATTGGGTAAATTTACTTCCTTTCTAAATTAAGCCCGTGCCGTAACTCAAAATTTAAGTTAGATTTAAACGGATAACCTTGATTTATTTGCGACTAGATAGAATAGATTAGGTAGGTATGCCCGCACCTGCGTAGGAAAAATTAAAAATCTCTCTTTCTTTCATACAATACAAAATATCCTTTTCACTTCTCATGCTCGTGAACTTCGTATTATGCTGGATCTAGGCGACATAAAATGACTTTCAATTTTTAAACAAGTAGTATCAAATGAATATTCTAGCTAAAGTCGAACTTTCAAGTTGACAGCCATGTCTATTGGCAATATTGTTTTATGACATGCAAACGATTATCAACTTTAGGGTGGTAGACCACATATATTTGGCTGATCTCTATATGTTATTGTTGTTTCTCTGTATATTTCTATAATTTAATTAAATATTTTTTTCTTTATCAGTAAAACTAAAAAAATAATAATTATATAGCAATGCACGAAAAACAAAAGGTACCTAGTAAATGAACAATTGTTTCCAATGTTGGTATTTTCATCTCCTCGCAATCGAAGTGAAAAGCAGAGTGTAAAACTTGAGCATAAAACCCATTTTCCATAACACACCACAAATCAGTACAAGATTTTTATATAAACACAAAACGTAGTTAACGCCCCGTAACAAGTATATTTACTTTAAATATAAACCGTGAAACATCAAAACTGCTTCAAAGTTACTATTAACATCAAAAGCCTAAATCAACATCCCTTTTCAATAAAAGGTTTTCTGTTGGAAAGAATCTTATTTTCATTCTCTGTTCTGTGCCAAATTTCAGTGTTCCCAATTCTTTAACTAAACAGTTTCACGCTCAGGTTTTCCAGTATTTTTAGGGTCCCGTACCTACCGCAAAGGAAAAAAAACGGAACCCATATAGGATCACTCGGATGTCCATCTGTCAAGACCCTTTTTCTAACGAATGCTTAAAGGTATCAAGCTGAAATTAATGTCAAATACTCAGTTCCACTACTTCTTGAAGCAGTGGTAAAATTAAACTTCTAAATAAACGCAATCAATTTTTTTTTGTTCGACTGGATGGCAAGGCAAACGAGCAAGTGGGACTCCTGGTGGTCAGAGATCACCACCGCCCATAAACATCTGCAACACCAGGGGTAGTGCAGACGCGTTGCCAACCTAGAGACCTAAGATGGGATACCTCAGTTGCCAGTAATTTTACCGGCTGTCTTACTCTCCACGCCGAAACACAACAATGCAGGCACTGCTGCTTCACGGCAGGAATAACGAGCAAGATGGTGGTAGCAATCCGGGCGGACCTGGCACAAGGTCCTACCACCTGTAAATAATGATACAGTCATAATAAACTATTTGTCTATATCTGTACAGATAGTTCAACTCAGTTGTGCGCGCGGCCCTATGTGTGGGTAAAGCGGTAAGAACACGTCTTGCTCGGACGACGACTGCCGCGTCACGTGAAAGTTGTATATTTACAAGCGCACGCACACATAGGGCCGCGCGCACAACTGAGTTGAACTATCTGTAACCATCTAAAATAAACCCAAACCGCGTACGTTTTGCTGCGTATATTCATAGATATCTACAAATTTGTATGAAACCGGTACGTGAGTCCGATTCGCACTTGGCCAGTTTTTAGGATTCCGGAGCCAAAATGGCAAAAATGGAACCCTTATAGTTTCGCCATGTGTGTCTGTCTGTCTGTCCGTCCGGCCGCGGTTTTGCTCAGGGACTATCAATGCTAGAAAGCTGAAATTTTGCACGGATATATATATATGTACATAAACTATGCCGACAAAATGGTACAATAAAAAACTAAAAAAAATTGTTTAGGGTACCTCCCATAGACGTAAAGCGGGGGTGATTTTTTTTTCTCATCCAACCCTATAGTGTGGGGTATCGTTTGATAGGTCTTTTAAAAGCATTAGGGGTTTGCTAAGACAATTTTTAGATTCATTGATTTTTTTTTGCGAAATATATACTTAACGGAAAACTATAACGGCTAAGTTTGCTTATGAATTATTAGTAGTTTAACTCTTAAATAGCAGCCTAAGGTATAAAATATATCTAAAATTGGAAGATGCCGTATAAAAAAAAAATCCTTAGAAAAATATTACTTAATTTTTTCGTAATGGCTACGGAACCTTATTTCGGACGTGTCCGACACGCTATTCGCCGGTTTTTTAATACTCGTCTAAGCTTTAAGATTTTATGAATGCTGTGGTTTGGGTTCCGTCAGTGATTAATGGTTAGGCTTTGGAACCCTTACTCCGAACATACTCTGTCCCACATAATCCAAACGATATCTCATTGACGCCTTAAGGCTTATTCGATTGAGCAGCGTAGATATTTTAGAACTAACCCTTAATCTTTCGTAAAAGTTGACGAGCAATTGATATTTAACTATTGTATTTTAGATTACTTACACTAAACGGCGTGAAAAAAAAACTTATAACAAAAAATTGAACCGACTACAAAAAACCATGAAAATAATTTTCTACCAGTCTGAAGTCGGTCGGTGACTCAGCACAAGCCAGCAGGAGTGATTGAAGCTCTATATAAAGTGCCTAGGTGAGGTAGATAACATTAGGTCCACTTCTGTACCTACCACTGCCATGAGTTTAAAGTGACCGTACTCGATAGCGACGGCGTAAATTATTTGTAAAGGCGCTGTACAATTCTCCATACAAATAATTCACGCCGTCGCTATCGAGTACGGTCACTGTAACTCATGGTAGTGGTACTGCCGGCTTGTGCTGAGGCACCGACCGACTTCAGACTGGTAGAAAAATATTTTCATGGTTTTTTTGTAGTCAGCTCAATTTTTTGCTTTAAATTTTTTGATTACACACAAACAGCAGCTATTTAAAATTTCTGTTTTTGTTCACTCAGTTTAAATTAGGTACATAATAAATATTAAAAGAAAAAAGACAGGAGAACTTATTAAATATTGTTCTTTACAAAAACATTTTCTTTAGATATTACTCGGGTACCTACCTTTAATTAAAAGCTTGCAATAGTTTATTTATGTTAAAGTATGAATAAGGTAAATACAAAGAGAGTTGTTTTGCTAACTTCAATACTAAATAGAATTTTGTAATAAAAATTTCGTTTTGAAAAGACAATTATTGTCTGATAAGTTTCTTGCGGCGCATTCTTCTTTGCTGTCGACTCACAGAAAAAACTTTTTATTTTCATATTACCTACCTACAAATTGCGAAAGTTAAGTTAGTGAGTGTGTGTATGTGTGTGTGTGGTAGTGAACTCCTAAAACGGCTAGGCCGCTAAGCGAGATTTGAATATAATATACATTCATACCTGGGATAACTAGGGGCATCTATACGAAAGTGATGTAGCAGAATATTTTACCGACAAAAATATATATCGATGTTATTGCCAACATCTAAATGTTATTTGACATATTTTCTCATTTTCTGGGAGAAAACTGGCATTGCATTTAGAGCAAAATAATTTTGACTGACGTAGTTGTATGTCAGGATATTCATTAATCAACGAGTTAATATAATATTCGCGTGGGGATGTTTCTTGGGCGGCATTATTATTTTGGACTTCGTAACCGACGTAGCGGAATATTACCTCGTATATTATTCTTACTCTAAGACATGAATGGTACCTACTGACAGTAAATTGTCATTTTGATTGAAATGGCATCCGCATACTTTTATTATCTTAAGATCACTGTATAGTAATCGAGAATGTTCAATGTGTACATGTCGTATTAATTTATTATATCGAAATCTTTTTATCGATATCAAATCCCTAGAACTTGCCCCGAGTTATTCCAGGTACGTATATTATACATACAATCGAGGTAGCTGAATCACGTACCAAAGCTTAGTCTATGATACACTATCATTTCTTTGGAAAATGTATGGGATGTCAACATGAGATTTAATAGAACAAAGGTTCCACCTTGGTACCTACATGATTTAGTTTTCTCAAAGATATACATAACCCTCCTTCGGAAAGTCCCATATAGTATGCAGGGTGGAAAGTTGAGATGGGGCAGCAAGGGCAGCTACTAGATCCCTTGCTGCTACGCGCTCTTAGGAGGAGTTTACTAACTATTTGAGTGATGACAATCGACATTCACGGATTTTTGATAAAATGTACAGTCAGCGAAAAAATCGACAGATTTGACTTTTTTTTTAATGCCATTCGTTCCCATTTCTATAAAGGATTAAAACACTCTTTGAGACTAACTAAGGTTAGAGTACTAGAACACCCAGAAATCAAAGAAAACTTTTTCCACACAGGTAAAATTTAGTAAAGGTCCCCTAAGAGCATTTTCGCGTAGCAGCAAGGGATCTAGTAGCTGCCCTTGTTGCCTCATCTCAACTTTCCACCCTGTATAAAATAATACAGGCTGTCTCTGGCTTTAAATGCAAGGATTGATTCTTCTACTCCCAAAACTCAATGGTTTTAAATTACCGAGTCGGTTTTCAACTTTTCTAAGGTGATTAGTTACTTTATAAGGTACCGAAAACTAAACAGCAATCTTAATTTACATGTTTATACAACAAGTAATGACCTTCACCTCCTGGGATCTTCGCCCACATGCCCCTGAGTAATCAAAAGGGTCCCCATTAAGGGGAACCGGAGAATATTCAGAAATAAAGCTATTTATAGCTTCGACTAACATAATTATAGGAATAAATGTATAGTGAAGTTTATCCGAAAATTAAGGCACGAGAGCTCGTTTAAGATTATCGTGTAAAGTTATATAATATGTATAGTGATATAACAGCTATTTATATTCCTTCGGAATTGGGCTGTTGCTGGGATATAACTACCCAAATTAGATTGTGTAGTTATTAAGTAGGTAAACTTTTGTTTGTAGAAGTAGACCGTCGTCAGGAAACTTGCACACACATGCTAAGCAATCCAACAGTGTGTGTGTGAAGTTTCCAATCTGCACTGGGCTCGCGTGGGAATTACGGCCTAAAGTTCTCAAATTCTGAGAGGCCTGCATCCAGCAGTGCGATGCAGCGCTAACTATATAGGTAGGCTGCTATGATGTTTTGATGATTGAGAATGAGAATGAGAATGTTTTTTTTTTTGTATAACTGTGTACATAGGATGAAGAAAATAAATAATAATGGTATCAACAGTTGCCTATACAGGCATACAATATTAATTTAACTTAAGACTAATTTTACAGTCTGTTATAATAAACTCTCATCTATTATAATTTGTACTAGACATTTATTAAATATAGATTAAATAAAATAAAATAATAAGAAAACAAAGAAAACTTACCTAAGAAACCTTAACTAAATATATCTATATGTTACTATAAAAATACAAATTATAAAAAGAACACCCCATCCAAAAGATCTGCCTGTGGCAGAGTTCCCATGATGCTGGCCGCATTACCCCTTTGGATCGCAAGGGCCTTTATGATATACTTCATATCGGCTGACCAAGGCCCTTAAAGTTTATACAGTAAGTGCCGCAAACTCGTAATCTTTTAATAAAGAGGAGTACTTGCGGCGCTTGAGGAGTTGGGACTGATCAGCCGCAGCGCCGGCTTGTGAGCTAGTGGCCTGGATGTGGGACAGAGCGAAAGTATCAACGCATGTAGCGTCCCACACCAGGGCCCTACCGAGCTTCCACGGCACCAGGGTGACGCCGTCTGGAAGCTTGCCATCGTCCCTTGCCATGCCAGCCGGCTCTAAAGCCGAAGGCACTGACGCGTGGCAAGCGACCGACGTACTATGTCATTTATGGTGCCATGACGGTACATACGGCCGGCGCTTCTAGCACACGAAAGACCATGTTATAATAAATGTATTTATCTTAGTTATCAAAGAATTTCTTTAATTTAGGTACATTGTTATAATGATTGTAAATTAAGCGAATTAACTCGTTGAAGTGGCAATGGGCAGACCATAGCACGGAGAACAGATGGCCGTTGCGACCGAAAAGTTCTCAAATGGATACCACGGATTAGCAAGTGCAGCGTAGGATGTCCACCAAACGGTAAATGCAGGCCGCTTCCAACAAAAGCAACTGGGGGTTCATTTATGGGGGAGGCCTATGTCTAACAGTGGAAGTCTTACGTGATTGAATGATTGTCAGCAATAGGTACTTTTTAGGGTTCCAGAGCCAAAATGGCAAAACAGGAACCCTTATAGTTTCGCCATGTCTGTCTGTCCGTCCGTCCGCGGCTTTGCTCGGGGACTATCAATACTAGAAAGCTGTCATTTTGCACGAATATATATGTAAACTATGCCAACAAAATGGAACGAAAAAAATTCAAAACAAAAATTTTTAGGTACCTCCCATAGACGTAAAGTGGGGTGATTTTTTTTTTCTCATCAAACCCTATAGAGTGGGGTATCGTTGGATAGGTCTTTCAAAACATTAGGGGTTTGCCGAGACGATTTTTCGATTTAGTGATTTGTTTGCGAAATATTCAACTTTAAAGTGCAAATTTTCATTAAAATCGAGCGCCTTCTAAAATCTAAACAGGTGGATGGAAAATTTTTAAAAAAACTTTAAGAGTAAATAGCAGCCTTAGGTATAAAATACACCTAAACTTGGTAATGGCTACGGAACCCTATTTTGCGCGTGTCCGACACGCTCTT